>NC_060195.1:24001686-24114626 GCF_021184085.1 Oncorhynchus gorbuscha
AGATTGTTAATGACAGCCTATGTGTTTAATCCAGTTAGAGTGATTGTTAATGCCTATGTGTTTAATCCAGTTAGAGTGATTGATGCCTATGTGTTTAATCCAGTTAGAGTGATTGTGAATGCAGATGTGTTTAATCCAGTTAGAGTGAATGTTAATGCCTATGTGTTTAATCCAGTTAGAGTGATTGATAATGCCTATGTGTTTAATCCAGTAGAGTGATTGTTGATGCCTATGTGTTTAATCCAGTTAGAGTGATTGTTAATGACAGCCTATGTGTTTAATCCAGTTAGAGTGATTGTAAATGACAGCCTATGTGTTTAATCCAGCTAGAGTGATTGTTAATGCCTATGTGTTTAATCCAGGTAGAGAGATTGTTAATGCCTGTGTGTTTAATCCAGGTAGAGTGATTGTTAATGCCTATGTGTTTAATCCAGTTTGAGTGATTGTTGATGCCTATGTGTTTAATCCAGTTAGAGAGATTGTTAATGACAGCCTATGTGTTTAATCCAGTTAGAGTGATTGTTAATGCCTATGTGTTTAATCCAGTTAGAGTGATTGTTGATGCCTGTGTTTAATCCAGTTAGAGTGATTGTTAATACCTGTGTTTAATACAGTTAGAGTGATTGTTAATGCTTGTGTGTTTAATCAGGTTAGAGTGATTGTTAAATCCTGTTTATGTGTTTAATCAGGTTAGAGTGATTGTTAATGCTTGTGTGTTTAATCAGGTTAGAGTGATTGTTAATGCTTGTGTGTTTAATCAGGTTAGAGTGATTGTTAATGCTTGTGTGTTTAATCAGGTTAGAGTGATTGTTAAATCCTGTTTATGTGTTTAATCAGGTTAGAGTGATTGTTAATGCGTGTGTGTTTAATCAGGTTAGAGTGATTGTTAATGCGTGTGTGTTTAATCAGGTTAGAGTGATTGTTAAATCCTGTTTATGTGTTTAATCAGGTTAGAGTGATTGTTAATGCTTGTGTGTTTAATCAGGTTAGAGTGATTGTTAAATCCTGTTTATGTGTTTAATCAGGTTAGAGTGATTGTTAATGCTTGTGTGTTTAATCAGGTTAGAGTGATTGTTAAATCCTGTTTATGTGTTTAATCCTGCTTTACCACCATCACCTTGCTTTGATGAGAAACAGAGCCATATACTTTTGAAGTCAATGAACAGTACAGTGTTGTAGGCTATATGCTTTAGGACTCACCTTGGAAGGAATAGGGAACCGGGTTTGCTCAGCCTTGCCTGGAGTGTGGATGGCAGTCAGGGAGGAGGCCAGGAGTGGGTCATCTCCTGCAGGGAGAGACATTACTCAAGTCAGCCAGATAACGTATACAGTTGAAGTCAGAAGTTTACATACAATTAGGTTGGAGTCATTAAAACTTGTTTTACACGCAGCCTCTCAAGACATCAGTCAGGAAGTTAAAGCTCGGTCGCAAATGGGTCTTCCAAATGGACAATGACCCCAAGCATACTTCCAAAGTTGTGGCAAAATGGCTTAAGGACAACAAAGTCAAGGTATTGGAATGGCCATCACAAGCTCTGACCTCAATCCCATAGAAAATTTGTGGGCAAAACTGAAAATGTGTGTGTGAGTAAGGAGGCCAACTAACCTGACTTTGGTACACCAGCTCTGTCAGGAGGAATGGGCCGAAATTCACCCAACTTACTGTGGGAAGCTTGTAGAAGGCTACCCAAAACATTTGACCCAAGTTAAACAATTTAAAGGCAATGCTACCAAATACTAATTGAGTGTTTGTAAACTTCTGACCCACTGGGAATGTGATGAAAGTAATAAAAGCTGAAATAAATTACTTTCTACTATCATTCTGACATTTGACATTCTTAAAATAAAGTGGTGATCCTAACTGGCATAAAACAGGGAATTTTTACTAGGATTAAATGTCAGGAATTGTGTAAAAACTGAGTTTAAATGTATTTGGCTAAGGTGTATGTAAACTTCCGACTTCAACTGTATTTAGATTGTTGGGCCAAATGTTTACATTTTGAATATTGTTTTAATTTTAGACATTCAGTTACATGGTATTGTTGAAATATTCCCCATGTAATGTTAATGGAGACCTAACATGGCTGACATAGAATGTTGTAGTGTCATGTAAATGCATCATGATGCAGAAACCACATTGGCCCAACTCTCTAGATACATGGTTCTGATGGAACCAGATAAAAGGTTCAACATGAAAAAACAAATGAGCTCATAGTTCTAAAAGATTCCAAATTATCAAAATCAAGAGAACAGTAAATAGTGTAATTTCCCTCTTTGATGTGGGAATTAAATATTTATCAAGAGCAGAGTTTTCTTTCATCACTCGTCAAAGAGGCGCCTTTGAGAGATAAAGGTCCAATAAATTCTGAATTTGTTTTCAATTTCAATTTGAAGGGTAAGAAGGGATTTTGGGTGTGTAGTACGTGCAGTATGCGATCTACTTGGGCGGCATGGCAATGTGTAGTCCTCGAGTGACTGCAAAACACTCCTAATAGTTATTGAATTGTTTTGATATCTGGCCCATGCCCAAGGGGAAAGCTCTGACCCCTCCAGTCTCATTATATCCAAAGATACTCCGATGCCATTGAAGGGATTGTTTTTTGGTTCACTGGGATTTCTATTGCTTTCAGTTGTAATGATCACACTTGGCGCTGGGAAAGAGGTTGATAATGAGCGAAGGACATAATCAGATTCAGGGACTTGCTAATCACACTGTCTTGTCTCTGCTCTGCCAGAGGAGTGATCCTGTTCAGGAACAGTTTAAAGTGCCATTAGAAGAAGGGTGGCCTCTGTCACAGTCACACTCACGCTGGTAGTCCAGCAGTTAGAGGCGAGCCGAGCCAGCAACCGGGGGGTTGCCGGTTCAAATCACTGGTCTGATCAGAAAAATCTAACAGGATGTGAGCTGGCAACCAGAGGGTTGCTGGCATTAAATTCTAGTTGCCATTGCCTGCTGTTGTGCCCTTCAGCAAGGCACTTAACCTCCCACAACATCTCCCTGGGTGCCCAGTGTGAACTGCACCTCTGCAAAACATCTGTACTGTATGTCTTTCGGAGGGATTCGGTTAAAAGCGGAAATCTAATTTTAGTTGGACCAATAAAGTGATCTTAATCACATTTCCAGCATGTTAATCTTGGCTCTGGTTCACTTATACCACAGACGGCATGTTAGCCATGTCACTCTGTGCTAGCATGAGGACAGAACATCATTCCACAGACGGCATGTTAGCCATGTCCTGCTGTGCTAGCGTGAGGGCAGAACATCATTCCACAGACGGCATGTTAGCCATGTCACTCTGTGCTAGCGTGAGGACAGAACATCATTCCACAGACGGCATGTTAGCCATGTCCTGCTGTGCTAGCGTGAGGGCAGAACATCATTCCACAGACGGCATGTTAGCCATGTCACTCTGTGCTAGCGTGAGGACAGAACATCATTCCACAGACGGCATGTTAGCCATGTCCTGCTGTGCTAGCGTGAGGGCAGAACATCATTCCACAGACGGCATGTTAGCCATGTCACTCTGTGCTAGCGTGAGGACAGAACATCATTCCACAGACGGCATGTTAGCCATGTCCTGCTGTGCTAGCGTGAGGACAGAACATCATTCCACAGACGGCATGTTAGCCATGTCACTCTGTGCTAGCGTGAGGGCAGAACATCATTCCACAGACGGCATGTTAGCCATGTCACTCTGTGCTAGCGTGAGGACAGAACATGATTCCACAGACGGCATGTTAGCCATGTTCTGCTGTGCTAGCGTGAGGACAGAACATGATTCCACAGACGGCATGTTAGCCATGTCACTCTGTGCTAGCGTGAGGGCAGAACATCATTCCACAGACGGCATGTTAGCCATGTCACTCTGTGCTAGCGTGAGGACAGAACATCATTCCACAGACGGCATGTTAGCCATGTCCTGCGGTGCTAGCGTGAGGACAGAACATCATCCCACAGACGGCATGTTAGCCATGTCACTCTGTGCTAGCGTGAGGACAGAACATCATTCCACAGACGGCATGTTAGCCATGTCACTCTGTGCTAGCGTGAGGACAGAACATCATTCCACAGACGGCATGTTAGCCATGTCACTCTGTGCTAGCGTGAGGACAGAACATCATTCCACAGACGGCATGTTAGCCATGTCACTCTGTGCTAGCGTGAGGACAGAACATCATTCCACAGACGGCATGTTAGCCATGTCACTCTGTGCTAGCGTGAGGACAGAACATCATTCCACAGACGGCATGTTAGCCATGTCACTCTGTGCTAGCCTGAGGACAGAACATTCTTCCACAGTTGGCATGTTAGCCATGTCACTCTGTGCTAGCATGAGGACAG
Source organism: Oncorhynchus gorbuscha (assembly GCF_021184085.1). NCBI lineage: Eukaryota > Metazoa > Chordata > Actinopteri > Salmoniformes > Salmonidae > Oncorhynchus > Oncorhynchus gorbuscha. The sequence goes on from NC_060195.1 coordinate 24,006,029, forward strand.
AACCTCATTCCACAGACGGCATGTTAGCCATGTCACTCTGTGCTAGCGTGAGGACAGAACATCATTCCACAGACGGCATGTTAGCCATGTCACTCTGTGCTAGCGTGAGGACAGAACATCATTCCACAGACGGCATGTTAGCCATGTCACTCTGTGCTAGCCTGAGGACAGAACATTCTTCCACAGTTGGCATGTTAGCCATGTCACTCTGTGCTAGCATGAGGACAGAACCTCATTCCACAGATGGCATGTTAGCCATGTCCTGCGGTGCTAGCGTGAGGAGAGAACATTATTCGTGTGGGCAGGCATGAGAGTGATGGGAATTGGACGCTGGTTTGTGGCTCAACTACATTATCCTCAAATCCATTTAAAACAAAAAGTCAATTGCATGGCCACTGTTACATAAAGTAACTTCAGAAAGTATTCAAACCCCTTGACTTTTTCCACATTTTGTTTTGTTACAGGCTTTCAGCCTGCATTTAAAATGGATTAAATTGAGATTTTGTGTCACTGGTCTACACACAATATCCCATAATGTCAAAATGAAATTATGTTGAAAAGTTGAAATGTTGAAATGTCTTGAGTCAATAAGTACAGTTGAAGTTGGAAGTTTACATACACTTAGGTTGGAGTCATTAAAACTCGTTTTCAACCAGGTGACTGTGCCTTTTAACAGCATGGAAAATGTGTGGTAGCTAACTAGCTTGTTCATTGTTTACAAAGAAAGTAGTGAATGTGCTAGAAAGCTAAACAGCCACCTAGATAGCTAGTTGACTGCTGTTGCTAGTCAAAAAGGACTTGTTTTGAAAGTTGGATAATTTTATGAGGCTTTAAAAGTGTTTTCTTACAGTATGATTCTTAACATTAAAAGCAACCGGGTAGAATACATGTGTTTCTGCCATTTTCCTTCTTTCAGACACGTCCCCTCTGGGTGAGCTTTTAAAGGATGGACTCGTTATACTCCAGTGTCATATAGGAAAACATGTTATAAAGCGACTCAAGGTCTCCTATGCAGGATAACATGTTATAAAGGGACTCCAGGTCTCCTATGCAGGATAACATGTTATAAAGGGACTCCAGGTCTCCTATGCAGGATAACGTGTTATAAAGGGACTCCGGGTCTGCTATGCAGGATAACATGTTATAAAGCGACTCCGGGTCTCCTATGCAGGATAACATGTTATAAAGCGACTTCGGGTCTCCTATGCAGGATAACATGTTATAAAGTGACTCCAGGTCTCCTATGCAGGATAACATGTTATAAAGGGACTCCAGGTCTCTTATGCAGGATAAGTGTGTAATAGGAATTTCCAGTTGAACAAAAAGAAGAGCAGTCGTAGGTAAAGTTAATCAAAAATCTATCAGGTTTAAGTTGCAAAAGGGAGAAACCTCCAGCATAGAAGCAGAGAAAATGTAAAGTGTCTGCTTGATAATTGTCCCCTCTGGGCAAGGCTGCTTAGAGGATGAACTCTGGTATTCACCAGCATGGATAATATGTTTTTAAAGGATTCCTAAAATATTAAAAGGGGAATGGGCCTAAATGGATGAGCACAAGGTCATGTTGCACCAATGGCAATTATATATGAGATAGAACCAGATCCCACCAGATCAGACAACTTCCACTCAGAGGAACAGATAATGAACACCAGTCCCTTCAGGTTCACTATGTTATTCTCAGAGTGGTGGTGGTGATAGTAGTTATGTTCCTGTCACAGTGTAGATACTTCTCTTACCATCACTAATGAGTCACAATCAACCTTTCACCCTCGACCCCTGTTTATTGAAGATGAAATCTCCCATCAGTCATTTCTGTATTATCTCATCAACCAGGCAGAGAAGAAGGAAGCATCTCTTATCTGTCACATTACGACTATATACTGTACAAATGAGTAACACCAAACCATGCAGTGAAATGGAAACATGTTCTTCTTGAATTAGAAAATACGTATTTATGTTCAGCTGAATAATGCAAATGAGTTTGGGCCAATTAACAAGAGCAAATCAGTCTCCTCAGTTTAGCTTTAGGGGATGACATTTATCACAGGCTGCAAATTGATATAAACATTTCTCTACTCCCATTAGGATGTTATTTTCCTGAACAATAACTGTGTATGGTATAAATAATATTTTGTAGCCGTACTTTCATTCTTTCAATAATATATTGGAAAGTCTTCCCTTGATGATAAGTGCTTGAGCTGCTGCTGCAAAGATAAATCATGCATTTCCACCAATTACATCATGGCTATGTGTTGTAATGCTGTGCTGTAATTTTCAGTTCCACCACCACAAAAGCTCTTTTAATTGCATGTTTAAGACAGAAGCGACTAGCTGTCCTTTAAAGCAGTGTGATATACAACTATTTCATTACACTTAATGTGCTGGAGTGATTTAAGCAATCTAGCAATGCCCCTGGGATGCATCTCCCTCTAATTCCACAATCTCATAGTATTATTATTATTATGATTAGCCACAGTGTTTTTTCAGAAGTAGTGTCCTCATTCTAACTCAGGTCATTATGATTCCTGTTTTAGCACCCTGCCTGCACCAGCACTTCCTTCTCTGACTTGGTAAAGCGTAAACAGATGGCCCTGTACCATCGGAGATTACAGCACATCACAGCAGATGGCAGTCTGAAGGGCACAGACCCCAACATCACCATGCTGAGGATAGAGGGAGGAGAGGAGGGACTGAACCTTGGGGTAATGATCTTACACCTCAAGTGATCTTACACCTTTCCTCCCAGTGTTCCGAAGGTCCAGTGAGATGCTTTCACATAGCACCCAAGTAGAAACTATACAATTAATGTAACGTCGTTCTTCGTTTGTCGAAAGAGAGTCGGACCGAAATGCAGCGTGGTTGTTACTCATGTTCTTTAATGAATGAAATGACGAAACATGAAAATAACGTAATAAACAAAATACAAAACAACAAACGGAACGTGAAACATATTACAGCCTATCTGGTGAACACTACACAGAGACAGAAACAATCACCCACCAAATACAAAGCGAAACCAGGCTACCTAAATACGGTTCCCCATCAGAGACAACGAGAATCACCTGACTCTGATTGAGAACCACCTCAGGCAGCCAAGCCCATACAACACCCCTACTCAGCCGCAATCCCAATAATACAAAAACCCCAATACGAAATACAACAACATAAACCCATGTCACACCCTGGCCTGACCAAATAATAAAGAAAACACAAAATACTAAGACCAAGGCGTGACAATTAATCGATTCATTTAAGTAGATCGACAGGTTTCGGAAATTGGGTCATCTTTATTCATAAAACCTATAGCAAATTCACCACAAAAAAATACATTTGCATATTAATTGATATTGGCACACTCATTTGAATAACAATTTCAGACAGCAATATTATGTTTGTATGAAAATCTTAGAGGGTTTCATTAGAAACTTCACGTAATTGTCTGATATGTTTTCACATGGAGCGTCAACTCTGGATCTGTTTTACTTTGTAATGCATCTCCATGGAAATGTTTATGACTGAAATTAAACATATGGCAGCTTTCAGTAGAAAAAGAGGTTAAAAAATGAATTATGCATCTTTGAAGTTAATCTTATTAAATACACAGACAGTCAGGTAAACAATAGTCACAGATAGTAGGTCTATTTAAAGGACTGACCAGTACAATAGTGTAAGTGGAGTTTGTTTTTGTCACACAACACAATGCCACAGATGTCTCAAATTGAGGGACTGTGCAATTGGCATGCTGACTGCAGGAGATGTTGCCAGAGAATGTAATGTTGTTTTCTCTACCATAAGCCGCCTCCAACATTGTTTTAGGGAATTGTGTGTGTGGGGGGGGGGTGCTAAGGGGTATTTCTGTCTGTAATAAAGCCCTTTTTAGGGAAAAACGAATTCTGATTGGCTGGGCCTGGCTCCCAAGTGGGTAGGCCCTATGCCCTCCCAGGCCCACCCATGGCTGCGCCCCTTCCCTGTCATGTGAAATCCATAGATTAGGGCCTAATGAATTTATTTCAATTGACTGACATGAATTCCTTACATGAACTATAACTCCATAAATCCTTTGAAATTGTAGAATGTTGCCTTTACATTTTTGTTCAGGATATATATACATAAATAAATAAAATATTACAAACAAAAGCATTGTATTCTTTGAGACGTATAAGGGCTTTTGGAAGCCATCCATTATCAACACTGAAATATCCCCTTATTGGTACTGTATGTTGAGAGCATAGTATTGACCACTTGTCTCCTATCCCAGACGGCTCTGTTAAACAGAGCTGTCAACATGATCACTACTGAGATAGTCCTCTGCTCTAGCTGTGGGCTACATCTCAGCTTCACTGTGCCAGGAGAGAGGGTGGTGAAAAGGGAGGGGAGGAGGGGGGCATAGACTCTCTGGTGAAAGAGGGAGGGCATCAGAGGGCTGTAGGGGCACTGTTGTCATATCCTAGTACAACATCTCTGCTGGCCTGGCTGGCACTCTGCCTTACTAGGCCAGATGGAGGGCATCAGATCCTGGGCTGTAATATCTGCCACACCATTCACTGGAGCACTGTTGTCTACCAGCCATATCCTACAGTACAACATCCTCTGGGGAGAAACACTGTCTACCAGTCATATCCTACAGTACAACATCCTCCGGGGAGAAACACTGTCTACCAGCCATATCCTACAGTACAACATCCTCTGGGGAGAAACACTGTCTACCAGCCATATCCTACAGTACAACATCCTCTGGGGAGAAACACTGTCTACCAGCCATATCCTACAGTACAACATCCTCTGGGGAGAAACACTGTCTACCAGCCATATCCTACAGTACAACATCCTCTGGGGAGAAACACTGTCTACCAGCCATATCCTACAGTACAACATCCTCTGGGGAGAAACACTGTCTACCAGCCATATCCTACAGTACAACATCCTCTGGGGAGAAACACTGTCTACCAGCCATATCCTACAGTACAACATCCTCTGGGGAGAAACACTGTCTACCAGCCATATCCTACAGTACAACATCCTCTGGGGAGAAACACTGTCTACCAGCCATATCCTACAGTACAACATCCTCTGGAGATAAACACTGTCTACCAGCTGCTCCTCTCAGCCAAGCTACAAGGACAAGGCACACTTGCCCTCGAGACATAGTGCATTTCATGCAAACAAATATACATACTGTACGTATAATGCAGTTTTGAGTTTGAGGAATAATATTGTTTCTAATTACCATATTCTGCAGGCAAGGACAGACAAATAAGATACACTATATCATAACATTGGGCATTTCTGTGAGCCATAACCCATCTCAATACCAGACTGTGGAGACCGGCAGCGATCAAAAGAATGAGCACTTCATGAGTGAGCAAGAGCCTGCTCATGATCTCCAAGTCGCTCTGATTGCCATAGTTGTCAGACTAGTTCCTAACAGTCCAGCTGGCTTGTATGGGTTTGACATTGGGCTGATAAGTCTTTACTCGCCCTCCTCCAGCAGGGTCCTGCTGCTGCAACTTGGGAGTTGCGTTTCTAAAGTAAAGACCGGTTTTTCAGCATCATTCTCTCAATTCATTAATCGTCATCAAGCATTTTTTTTCATTAATAAATTGCCATTACCCACTACCCTAATAAGGTGCTTCTGAATCAGCAAGACAAAGTGACACTAATTTGATATGGATTTGTTAAATACCAACAAATGGGGATTGATTCCTAAACACGACTGACCAATCTGCATGCGATTTTCAAAACCAACCCTGGATGTAACAGATTCATTCACCACACAGATGTCACATGGTTGTATCAAAGTAATGATTAGCTTAAGCAGTGACCCATTACCACATCCACATTGATTCCTTGTTTAATCATATTAACAGGTTTGCATGGTTAAAGTCCATCGTCTATCAGTGTTAGGTCACATTGTCTACTTAAGGTAAATAACATTCCTATATGAGTCAATGAAGCGCTCCCCTGTCCTATTACATCAGGATAGTGCTGCAACTCAAGGTTGAGTGTCAGTGCCTGACAGATTAAAGTCAAATTAACCAATTTGAGTGTACACACTACCTTAACTTCAGTAGAGCCACTCTTATGAAAGTAGTGAAGAATAAACATTTGTATAGATAGGACTAGTTGAGTGGTAATAATTATTTTTGGACAATATGTGAGGAGTTGCACATTCTCTCCAGATAGTGTCTTTCAGCTCCCAGACAGTGTTGCCTCATTCACAGGGGAAGGAACCTAAATGGGGAACATTTACTAGCAGAACTAAGTACAGGAGTTGATAGAGAATTCAAATCACAGATAAAGTTTGAGCACAAATGCAATTCCCCTTTGGCGCAAGCAATTAAAAGAAGCTTCAATCAGCCCATGGATCCATCTCCAACTGGCCTGACCTCACGTTCAGACTGCAAAAAACAATGGAATTTTCTTGGATAAATAGGTTGTTCCAAATTTAAAACAAAAAAAAAACAAATTGTGCAAAGTATGAATGTGGATAGTTTTACAGTACAGCATGTTGGCCCTAATGATCTTTCCCTATATAAATACACATTTCACCATCAGTTTGTTACAGTACAGCATGTTCACCAACACCTCCATGTTGGCCCTAATGATCTTTCCCTATATAAATACACATTTCACCATTAGTTTGTTACAGTACATTACCTTATGCTTGAAAAATAAGTCTGATCTCAAACTAGCATACTGATAACCAGTGAACAGGGATCTATTGGAGTTGTTAGGTTCGATTTAGAGCTGGTGTCAAATTCTTGCCATTGAAATTCACCATCAACATTCAGAAACCTGAACTGCTAAGACAAGGGTTACACCTAAAAACCTAAAGTGCCAATAGAAGCTGAAACAATCTAGATATAGGCACTTGCCTAGAATGGAAACATCCCTTATGAACACAGCAAAATAGTTCATTACACAAAGCATCATGCCATCCCTTTAGATTTATTCCCTGCAGTGAGGTATAGGAGGTGTTGTTTAAGGGTCTGTGCCCAGGGCTGCTGGCCCTGGCCCAGCTTGCAGAGCAGCAGGCTGTGCTCAGAGGTGTTGTACAGGTTGTGGTCCTGGCCTGGGTCTTCCTCCAGGAGGTACAGCTCCCCACCATGCACATCTGACAGGTTAGCCTGGAAGCTAGCTGGGTCGAAGCCCGCCCACACAGTGAAGCGATAGTCCCAGGAGCGCAGAGAATAGCCCATTATCCGGATGTCCTTCAGGTCGGGCAGGTCAGAGTTTTCCTGGGGGGTGTCGGCAGGCCGGGGGTACTGGCTGAAGGCAATGGCCTCAGACTTCTTGTGATTGTCGTCGTTGTTGAAGGTGTAGGCCAGGTCGTGTCCCTCGGTGCAGAGCTCCACATCAAAGGAGTTGTCTGGACAGGGGAGCGGGGGCTTCAGCCCAGCCAGGACAGCCACAGTGGGGAAGATATCTAGCAGCTCGTTCACGTTGCTCACTGTTCCTCCTGTGGAGAAGAGGTAGTGTGAGTCACAGCCCCACAACCGATAGTCTACTACATTATATGGGGAATAACAATGTTACATAGGCTGCATTTACAGGCAGTCTAATGCTGATATTTTTCACCAAAGAGAAAAACACTGAAAAAGATGTGATTGATCAAAAGCCTAATTAGTGGAAAAATCTCAGTATTGTGCAGACGTAGCCATAGTGGAGCAAACTTCCTGCAATCTGTCCTGGGAGAATGACTTGCAGAGAGAATAGAATAGTGTGTCTCAAAGGCTGCATTTACACAGCCAGCCCAATTCTATAATTTTCACTAATAGGTCTTCTGACCAACCACAATAGGTCTTTTCACATCAGCTTTTTTCCAGGGCTGATCTGATAAGTCAAAAGACCAATTTCTGATTTTATTTTTTTGCAGAATTGAGATACCTGTCTAAACGCAGTCCATTGACATATTCCTCACGTCCTATCCTTCTCAGAACCCATTGGATGACAACGCCAGAGGTCCCTCCCCCCTGCCTCCACCAATGGGTTTTGTGAAGACAAGAGGAGAAGACGCAAGGAGTATGCAATTCAATCTTCCTAATGGCTTCCTCTCCTTCACTACCACTGATGGGAAGAAAAAAACTGGATCGGTTTCCACCATACTGCCTTCATCATCACCACATCTTGCCAGATCAGTGATAAAAAGTGCACGAGGAATGAAAACTAGTTATTAACTATGGAGTGTATAGTATACCTCGTGTGAAGTGATGCAGTGTTGGGCCAAACACATTAATGTAAGGGAAGGTCTCTGGCCAAGGACGGACTGCAGTCACGCCTGCTACGTAGAACATTAGTGGAATGCGAGTGGCCACGTCAAAGTTGCTGTATTTGGCCCATTCTCCATGCTCCCCAAGTGACCAGCCTGTAAGAGAAATGACTCCCATTACAAATACATACCCAAACAACATAATTAAATGTTATTCTTGTTTAAATATCGCTATACAACATGCATAAACAGTTCCTAGTCAAGTTAACATAAGGTTTGAAGGAATCCAAGCTTGAGGCTGGTGAAGTCTGAACTCAGGAGTGTAAAGGCAGAATTTGTGTTGTCACAGCCCCATCTAGTGGACAAACTACAAAAGAAATGTACCCATTGACAAACTATTATAGGCTAGACAGCAGTTTGATGCATGCAGCAGATTTCACATCTCTACAGTACATAACGTATTGAAACAGAAGGAAGAATTGACGTACCATGGTCAGATGTAAAGACCACAACAGTGTCTTCAGCCAGGCCAAGATAATCCAGAGTATTCAACAACCGACCCACTTGGGAGTCCATGTATGACACAGATGCATAATAGTGCTGTTGAATCTGGAGCTGAAGCCAACATTTATGGTATATCAATAATACATAACAGTATGCAACCTGCTGTAGTATAATATGCTGCTTCGACCTGTAGGTTTCTGTAAGAATGTTTAAATAGTTCAACATGTATCTGCATCATATCACCTCATGTAACAGATTGGAAGGAAAGAAATCCACCAGTTGTGCTTCAACCATCTTACAGCCACATTAAAAACCATATGAATAGATACCTTGCGCCTACAAATAATGAACGGATACCAAACCAACCTGGAAATCTTTTGGGATCGGCCCATATGGGAAGCTGATGTTTAGAGCTTGGACATCTTCCCTTTTCCTGATGTCAGTCCAGGGATTGTAGGCCACGCTGGGGAGGCCTTTAGGAACGTCAGGGTCTGGAGGCAGGCTCATCTTATCCAGGGGATAGAGTTTCAAGAAGTCCTAATACACAGAGTTAGGCCATTTAAGAACAAAATGACAGTTTACAAGTGCCATGGCAGTTTCATCAGTATGTTACAAATCATACCATCTACATTTATTGCTCATCTACATCATGGTTTAACCCAGCGAAATTCCAAACTCTGTCATTCGGGCCTCCAAGGAGTGAACGTTTAGTTTTTTACCTTAACACTACACAGCTGATCCAAATTATCAAAGCTTGATTAGTTGATTTGAGTCAGCAGTGTAGAGCAAAAACGTGCGCTCCTTGGGATCTGAGGACGGAGTATGGGAAACCCCTGGTTTAACCGCTCCTGGTGTTACGGTGAAGTAAGCCAGGCAAGCAGCAGTACCTGTGGGATTCTGAAGGGAATGTGAGGTTTGTGGAATCCAACAGCCAGAAAGAAATTCTTGCCAGAATCCCTTGTGGACTTGAGCAGCCTGATGGCCTCCTCTGTGCTCTCCATGTCTGGCAGTGTCCCAAGAGGGGTTTCAGACACATTAACTGAGCACAACAGGTTGGCATGCAGTTTGCCATCACTGCCCTTGCAAACCTAAACAAAGCAGTACATGTCATTCATGGTAAACATTAAACCCTTCAGAATTGTTTTAAATGCATGAGAAACATTTACATTAGGCAGTTAAACTAGACATACAGAGGGCTGAAATCAGATAACATGCATAAGCATTTGTAGCAATTTCTTAAAATGAATGTCTACTGAATGGAATCCATTCACTAAATTAAATAGACTATTCAGTATACTGACATCATTTAAGCCATATGGCTAAAGCCTCTAGACCATGGAGTTGTGGCAGCAGTCAAGACAAACACTGACCTTCATATTTTCATACTTGAAAGAGGGAGGATGATAAGGAGGTACAGACCAGCTGTACGGGTAATCATCCGAGTGATTAGAGGCTATGCCTTCAGCACAAAACACAGCGATATTAGTATTAAGACGACATGGGAAACAGCCTCTGGCAATTTGATAGATTCACGTCACATGACAAGAGATGTTGCTTATTTTGTGCAATAAGGGGTTTTAAAACATTGAACACAGAAGCACAGAAGATAATTGTTACTTAATTTCAACGTAGACTTCTAAGAATTCACCAACCAATAACATTAAGTAGGTCTAAGACAAATGGCAGGTTGGCATTTATTGGGATGAATCCTGTCCTGGCGGCAGCTCTGTTGGTTGGTCACTAGCCACAAAGTCAGATTTGAAAACTAAACACACTGCTAACTTCACACCCAACTTTCAATTAGGACCAAAACAAACATTTGTGAATGCATTTTTAAAACTATATAGCCAATTTTGACTTTGCGTCTGGCCCATCAAGCAGAAAGCACTCAGCCTTCAGGAATAGATTCATCCCAATAAAATGTCAACCTGCTGACAAAATGTCTAGGATACTTTTACCTGGGTGAAAAACCTTTCCAACCGACATGGTGGTGTAGCCCTTTGACTTGAAGTACTGAGGGAGAGTGGTGTAGTTCCCCGCATGCACTCTCCAGTAGGAGTTAAAGTCATATAACCGGGTTGTGTCGGGTCTACGACTTGTTAGTAAGGAGGTCCGACTTGGTGCGCACACTGCTTGCTACAAATTGAATGAGAGAAATTACTTACTGTCCCATTTTGTCTATATAGTTACAATCACTGCTAGAAAATGAATTGCCAACCAAAGTAGGCTTGCGCTACAGCGTTAAATCACTTTGTTTGTAGGACTACCTGGGCATATGCGTTGAGAAAGACGTTACTTTTAGAGGCAAGTTGATCAATGTTTGGTGACTTTACAATAGGATCCCCGTAGCATCCTAATGTTGGTCTCAAATCGTCAGCCATGATGAAGAGAACATTGCGCCTAACTAAAGAAAGATTATTAGTCAATGTTACAATGGCTGCGTTAACACATGCAGCCCAATTCTGATTCAATCACCACTAAAATTGTTATTGACCAATCAGATCAGGCATTTCGCAAAATATCAGAATTCTGAAGCCACAATTGCCCCGCCTTAAAAATCAGCTACAACGTAGCAAGCTTTGAACGAACGCCATACATTGGGCAACATGACTAAAGTTGTAACAATGTTACTGATCAATAATACGTTCTCACAGAAACTCAACATCAACAAGAAGCGACTTACTATAAAAAGGTTTTTGAAAAGTGAGTTACCTGTTTTTGCAACAACGTCATGAGAGAACATACACAGAATCAGGACGCAAAACCATTTATGGACAGACAGAGACATCGTGAGGCAACAGAGCCTCGCCAAGCTAAAACAATTGTAAGCTAATGAAGCTCGTGCGTAGTCTATAAAGGCAGTGCATGGACATATATACACACGCGACAACTAATGACTGTGTCAAAACATTGATCGCATCGTGTCTGCTGAAATACCTTCCTGGTGAAAGGACCTCCCCTCTTTCTATTTCCATTGGTCGTTGGAAAGTCTACGTCATGCTCTGAAACCTAGACTCCCCGCATTTATCTATGTAGTTGACAGGTATTCCTATCATTTTCAATATGCACAAATGTATTCTATACAAATCAAATCAGTGAGTAGTTACCTTTCCATCCATCCAATTGGCGACAGATTTCCATGCGAATATTCTAGAATCCGCATAACACATTTGGCATTTTCCCACCAGTGGCATGTTTCCACAAAATGGACCTGTTGCAGTTACAAATCTGTGAATGATGACGTAATGTACGCAATGTACTTTTTCGCTTAACTGTTCATGGACGGAATAAAAAGCTAAAGTGCAATGTGTTTCCATCGCATTTTCAACTCTACGGATAGTTGTCACAAAAACACATCGCAAATGTGTCAACAGCTCGCAGATGCAGTGCTCTTCTAGGATCTTCATGTAGGCTCTTCTACACGAAGAGATTAATATGGATAAGGCGGACAATATTTGTATTTGTCAAACGGCAGTCAAGCATCGATGATCATGTCAACAGAATAAGACCATTGATAGGCTATTGGAAAGTAGCATCAAGCGCAATCATCGTGCTCTTTCACCACCCTGTGAAGTTCATCATCATTTATTCTATCTGTAGCCTAATAAACTGCATGGTTTCCCGGGTCGTAGTGGGAGGACCACACACCATATCATCACGAGACTCAAAATTGAACGTCGATATGATGGTTATTGTGTCAACTTTTGCACGAAAGGCGTTTTCACCTCCATTTACCACATAATTAATTTGGACCATGGCTGGGAAGACAATGGGAACTGCTTTGGGCTGATGTAGGTTGACTTGTGTGCATATGTTGTTGATTGTGTGAGAATAAGGAAGCAGATTTTACAAAGGGTATTTCTGTTTAAATCTGTCAGGTTTTAATAGCATCTTCCTATTCTTCTTTTCAGGAGGCTATTCATTCATATTACATTACATTTGATAATTGCTCCATGGAGCTAGAAACACAACATTTCATGATTTTGAATTGCAGTGATGCTATAATCAGTGGCTTGAATTGTATTTTAGGAAAGCATTAAAAAAGTGGTTTGATTGATTTATAAACATTTTCTTTCCGTAGGATCCAGGCGAAATTCCCAGCATGGCCCAAGGAGCACCAGCTGAAAGGTGTGTCTCACCCACAACTCTACTCTATAGTTTGATAGAAGCAGTGCTGGAAAAAGTACTCAATTGTCATACTTGAGTAAAAGTAAAGATATCTTAATAGAAAATAACTAGAGTGAAAGTCTAAAAGTATTTGGTTTTAAATATAGGCCTACTTAAGTATCAAACGTAAATGGAATTGCTAAAATGTACTTAAGTATCAAAAGTACAACCCATTTCAAATTCCTTATATTTAGCAAGCCAGAAGGCACAATTGTATGTATTAACATTTTTATTGGCAGATAGCCAGGGGCACACTCCATCACTCAGACATAGTTTACAAACGAAGCATTTGTGTTTAGTGAGTACACCAGATCAGAAGCATTAGGGATGCCAGGGATGTTCTCTTGATAAGTGTGTGAATTTAGACAATTGTCCTGTTCAAATGTAAAAGGTACTTTTGGGTGTCAGGGAAAATTGTATTTTCTTTGGGAATGTAGTGAAATAAAAGTTGGAAAAATATAAATAATAAAGTACAGATACCCCCCAAAAACTACTTAAGTACTTTACACCACTGGATATAAGTAACGAGTTGCATGTTTGTTATGTTTGCGAATGCATGCATACCATGGTAAAAATCTATTGTCTATGTCTTTTCAGGTGGGATTTCAGCCTACAATGCCAGGGACAAAAATGTTTGCACCTATGAGATAATGGACATGGGCACCACCGGGGGTGACTATTCCAATGAGTCGTTGCCAGATCAATGGTTCAAAAGCCAGGGTTATTGAAGAGTCCGGGGGTGACTATTCCAATGAGTCGTTGCCAGATCTCAAAGGTTCAAAAGCCAGGGTTATTGAAGAGTCCGGGGGTGACTATTCCAATGAGTCGTTGCCAGATCTCAATGGTTCAAAAGCCAGGGTTATTGAAGAGTCCGGGGGTGACTATTCCAATGAGTCGTTGCCAGATCTCAATGGTTCAAAAGCCAGGGTTATTGAAGAGTCCGGGGGTGACTATTCCAATGAGTCGTTGCCAGATCTCAATGGTTCAAAAGCCAGTGTTATTGAAGGGTCCGGGGGTGACTATTCCAATGAGTCGTTGCCAGATCTCAATGGTTCAAAAGCCAGGGTTATTGAAGAGTCCGGGGGTGACTATTCCAATGAGTCGTTGCCAGATCCCAATGGTTCAAAAGCCAGGGTTATTGAAGAGTCCGGGGGTGACTATTCCAATGAGTCGTTGCCAGATCCCAATGGTTCAAAAGCCAGTGTTATTGAAGAGTCCGGGGGTGACTATTCCAATGAGTCGTTGCCAGATCTCAATGGTTCAAAAGCCAGGGTTATTGAAGAGTCCGGGGGTGACTATTCCAATGAGTCGTTGCCAGATCTCAATGGTTCAAAAGCCAGGGTTATTGAAGAGTCCGGGGGTGACTATTCCAATGAGTCGTTGCCAGATCTCAATGGTTCAAAAGCCAGGGTTATTGAAGAGTCCGGGGGTGACTATTCCAATGAGTCATTGCCAGATCTCAATGGTTCAAAAGCCAGGGTTATTGAAGAGTCCGGGGGTGACTATTCCAATGAGTCGTTGCCAGATCTCAATGGTTCAAAAGCCAGGGTTATTGAAGAGTCCAGGGGGTGACTATTCCAGTGAGTCGTTGCCAGATCTCAATGGTTCAAAAGCCAGGGTTATTGAAGAGTCCGGGGGTGACTATTCCAATGAGTCATTGCCAGATCTCAATGGTTCAAAAGCCAGGGTTATTGAAGAGTCCGGGGGTGACTATTCCAATGAGTCGTTGCCAGATCTCAATGGTTCAAAAGCCAGGGTTATTGAAGAGTCCAGGGGGTGACTATTCCAGTGACGTTGTTGCCAGATCCTACTTCCTACCACTTTCTCGTACTTTTCCCCCTACTGTAGGCCTTTACCACCTGTCTTTGAGTCTGCCTATGGTGAAAATATCTCCATCTCTTTCAAGCTATTTGCAATGACTGATGTGTGGTTGTTTAGTTGGACTTAGTTTAACTGCATGTTAGTCTCTTTGGATAAAATACTATGCCAAATTGCTAACATCTAAATGTAGAATATATGTATTCTATCTAGTTTCCAAATAAAATCATCATAGAATTAGTGTTTGGTCAACTTGTATAATGCATAGATTTGTCAAATTTTAAGGCAGAATCATTTAAGATCCGTACAAAAAACTACCACTAGAGAGCATTGCTGGCCATATATTTCCCATCAATTCTCCTTGTTCCCCAGCACAGATTATACACGGTGTTTGATTTGGGCAGGAGCTCACTGGAGCTGAGTACGGTACCTGTACCATTTATAGAATATTAGCTCAAAAGTACTGTCGAGCTCCTGCACTTATATAAACAGTACCAGCACCCAAATTGAGTACCCGCAACTATTTCAGTCCGAGTCAAACACTGATTATCTATGGACATAAAATTATTTGACCAGGAAATCCGTAAAGATTTTTTTTTTTTTAAATACAGATGGAATTGAGACACAAATCATACAAAAAGCAATAGCTAGGGACGCTAGGGGACAGTGCACTTGAAAATGTTGCATCTTTGACTGATACTGTTTGATTAAATTGTTTGGTTAATTTTACAGTTGATATTTATCTAAAGAAAATTCCCAATGAGTCAACTGGTGCACACAACTCGTCGACGGCATGGGCGGTACTCCAGTGCTTCTGCAGGCTAGTTGAAGACACGAGACCTCAATGGGCCAGATCTAATCATCACAAATCACCGAGGTCTTCTTGACTTTGATGGATGACTGCGTACTCTGAAATATATAACTCAGTTTGTAAGTACCATTTTCTTCAAGACGAACTTAGAGACAATTGTTTGATTGATATGCGAAGCTCCCTTATGGTTCGCTCCAGTTTTCTATTTTGCTTTGTGTTAGATTCGCAAAAAGCCTGTTGAATTCAGTTGATGGTTTCTTCAACTTCACCGAAGCGTTGTTATTGAATTATACCTCATTTGAAGAATCTCCTGGGACACAATTCGATGTTATATTTAGTTTGCGACTCATTATCCTCTTAAATATTAAACATTTTTTAAACTTTTTTACAATATCCTATTATTGCAACACATAAGGATAATGGTTATGAGTGTTTTTGCTGTTTCAATAGGCTGTGGTCAATACAATTTAGTCCAGTTACTTATTGCCAATAGCTATCTGGTATGATCTGACCATTAATAACTTTACATTCCTTATTAGAATACAAATAACGCCCCATTTGAGGGATATAAAAT
Source organism: Oncorhynchus gorbuscha (assembly GCF_021184085.1). Classification (NCBI taxonomy): domain Eukaryota; kingdom Metazoa; phylum Chordata; class Actinopteri; order Salmoniformes; family Salmonidae; genus Oncorhynchus; species Oncorhynchus gorbuscha. The sequence goes on from NC_060195.1 coordinate 24,022,109, forward strand.
GCTGTTCACTATTGCCAAGTACCTCAACTCCTCTACAGAGTTGAGCGCATAGGCTACTAGAGGTAAAAAATAAAACCTTTCTTAATTCACGAACCTCTGACTCAGAGTCCCTTTACCTGATCCTTAAAGAATGTACATTCTTAAACCCTTATCATGTACCTGTTTGACCTCTGTTGTAGCATGCCTTTGTTTGTTGAAATCCATACTTTTGAATAAAACATTAATCAAACACAACCACCGACTCAGCAAGAAAAATAAATGGTTCCAATCGTTTTTCCACCATTCATTTTCCCATCGGGGATTTTAGAAACACTTAAAATAAGGTCTGTGTCTCATGTAGGCTTACCCTGGCGTGACGTTTTGATTAGTTTTTCTAACAACGATATATGGCATTATTTCTGAACATAATGAAAGAAAGTGTACTGGCTTTGGCAGCTGGTCCACAAAGTTTTTAATAGGGGTCAGTTCTCAACCACACCCATTCGACCAGTAGGACCAACCAGATTGAGTCATGGCACTAATTCCATGTTTTCAATAGAGGATATCACAACACTTAAACCATTTTTTTAAAAGCACAATTAGTTGATTATCACCATGCAATTAAACCCTTCAGATAAATACCTTCTCATGTGCCCTTAAGGCTCACATCACACATGCTGTGGAGCAAATGATTTGGAATGGAAGGAATGCCTGGTGAAAACAGCAACAACTGTAGGTTAAAGGCAGACTAGAGGGCCTTTAGCAGTTTAAATCTAGCAGTAAAACCCAGCAGGATCCCTTTTCACGTGGAGAGTGGGAGAGCAGAGTGGGTCGTTTCAAGGGTCAGCTCTAAAAGGTTTCCAGCACCATGAGAAGAGAACCAGGCCAGACCGAGAGGAGAACTGTGTGTTGAGAGGAGAACTGTGTGTTGTTGTTGCTGCTGTTTTGACATCCCTGTCTGTCTGTGACACATTCCGCCTCCCACCCAGCATCGCTAGCTCACTAGCTCAGTTCTACAGTATAATGTTTTTGTTATTTACAGTTCTGCTGCATACATGGCCTTAATTCAAGTTGATTAGAGCCAGAGAGATCGCTGCTCGTAGAAGATGTGTCCCAGATGTGAGCAGGAATTCCAAGAGCTTTGTAAAGAAAAGAAACAGTACTCTGCAGGGGTTATCTAAAGAAACCCGAGTCAGAGAAAACTGTTGAGGGGATGAGGGATTCAAGAGATCAGGGGGAAAAGGGCCTCTTGCTCAATCATGGGCAAATATTTAATTCTTCAGAATTCAACTTTATATAAGTAACTATAGTTAAAATCAGTGTTATTTTACTCTGAATTTCAACTACAGTATCTTGGTAAACCACAAAGTTGAGGACAATCACAATGCTTGATATTTGCACTGAGAAATGATCTCATGTCCTTCTCACCATCGTTCATCTGCTTTACTTTCTCAGTTCTGAGCAAAGCAGTGGGTTTCTGTGGGGGCAGTTTAAAAATGGTTCATGAAATACCACACAAAAATCCAGGAGTAAAACTGACATGTGTTTTTGAAATGAGTCCACATATAGTTTGTATGCATTGAGATTTCCCATGTGTGATGATCTACTCTGTGTCTGGTAGTCTGTCTGGATGTTTCATTACTAAGATGATGATTGCTGTCGGTGTATAGAAGACACCAGATTGTATACATTGAGTTGATAAGATAAGTCTATTGATTCTGATGATGTATTTGATCCATTATTTGTTATCACCCAAGTCCTATTCCTTTGGAATGTCATTAAGTAGAGTAAATGCTATGGTAGTGCTGTGGTTACTCTCTGTGACACAAGCTTCTAATGTGTTTACACTTTCGGGATGAGGGAAATATTTCATTTTGAAATGGAGTCTCAGAGGTCTGGAGAGCTAATAGAGTTTCAGTGGATTGTTTACGTGAACACATTCTTTATTCCTAGGAAAATGGCTCCACTTGGATAGATTCCAAGCAGTTCTGGCCATTTTGGTTGTATTCTGATCTAGCTTTACCAAATCCTTCAGACCACGATCTCACATAGAGATGTTCAGTTAAAAACTTTCAGACTGACTTGAGTTATTCATGAGTAAAACGTTGCATTCGATTCATTTGACTATTGTTGTAGTAAAAGGTTTATTGTTTTGCACAAGTCAGCATTCTGTCATAACATACTTCTGGGCAATTCCATGGTGACAGAATGATGCTGAGACTTAGAGTTTTCACTTTAAAATGTCAAACAAAATCCACTGATTGGAAAGTTAAACAAACCATACAACTCAATGCACAAGGACAACTGTTAACAATTCCCACAGAAAAAGTTACAAAAACACATTTTACTTGAACAGTGCAGATGCAAAGTTTGGTAACAGAATGACGGTTTGTACTGTTTATCTGATAATTATTATCCAACCTGTGGATCAGTAGCCCATATTGATTTTCTACTTAGTCGTCCATATGAATTGACATCCCAACATGAATGACACAAAGGTTGAACCATAGTTAGCCATAGTTAGTTAGAGGTTAAGATTTAGACATCTGTTGTCTGTGTTGACTCGGACTCTATGGCAGGGTGGTAGTCTTGGTTGGGCTGTTTTGTTTTTCTGATGGGGATAGGATAGAGTTCCTAGCCAGGACAATCCTCGTGTCTCCTCACGACACCCCCTATCTAATTATCACAGAGACACGGGTCAGATCGGCTGGAAGTAAGCTGCCTGGTTGAGACAATAGCTGCAGGCTGCCGCTCGGGATTAGGCTAATGACGGGGGAGGGAGTGGGAGGTGGAGATGGGTGGGAAAAGTAGCTTGGGGCGGGCTGTTAGTTCACACTAGTGTCCTCTCACTGTAGGCAGGTCACTGGGAGGGAGGGCAGGTAACCTCAAAGTTAGCTGTGTCTTTATGGTTGTCTTTCTGCCGTTCTGTCTTAATTCATGTACATGAAGAAGAGGGGTGTTTGTGTGTAGTGGACTGGTGGCCTTTAACGTTGCAGTTGGGGCTTGCACAGGGACTCTTCCACTTGCCGCCATCACTCAGACAAGCTGGGAAAGGATGTACTGCCTGCTGGATCTCTTGAACATTCCCAACTAGAAACCATGGCTGGATTTTACGGCTGCTTGCAAGTAAAGAAGTAAGTCTGTTCTCTCTGCTTTTCTGGTGCAACTTGTTTGATATCCTGGCAAGGTATGAAGACAGGGGAAATATGTATCGCCAGAGCATTTATCTGAAGTGAACATGGTCATGTATGCTATTTTTCCCAGGCAGTCTTCTTAATGTACATGTCTGTCTTTAGAGAAGGGCAATAGTTATGTTCTGATTCTGAAACCTAATATTAGGACACAGTAGGCCTGCATTGATTTGGCAAGTCAAAAAAGATGAATAAATAGTTAATTTGTAACTAAGACCACTGTTGTAGCCTCGTGGACTAGATAGTAAATGCACTGTATAGGGGCTGTTTATTCGCAGTGTTAAAGAACCATCTCCCCCTTTATCCTTCCGTCTCAAGACATTAAGAAGACAATAAAAGCTTTATTGACCCCTCACTCAGTTCATTGATAACATGTGAGAAAGCGAGCCAGGCAGCCTTTTCTTAAACTGTGAACTGACCCACTTAACAGTAACAGCCTGAAAGGGATCAGCACTTCTCCCCCAGAGTGAGTAACTTACTGCCACGGTTTATTCACATCCATCCACATCCCAAACATCCATTTCATGGTTTGTGTCTGTCAGCTGTCCCAACTAAGTTCCTCTTAGCAGAAGTCTGGCTTCATGTGACATCTTGTACACAGACGGAATTAGAACTGGAGAATGTATGACATACAGTATAGATGAGTACAAAACATAACATGCTAGTGTAAACAGCTTGGCTCCGATGTGTGGAACACCTGCACCGTTTCACATGGTTCTCGTTTAAACAGTCATCCTTCCTTGATATTGGACCGTAAAAAAGCCTCACTTTTTCCAGATGGAACTTGTCTGATCTGGTTTAATCCTCCTTGTCCTACAGAACAGGGGTAAGGAAGGCTGCGTTGAACTATGCTCTACTACGAACACCAAAATGTTTATTTTTCCTCTTGTTGGATTCATATGTTCAAGCTATTATTGAAGATGAATGCATTCACGCATGTTAAGCCCTGTTGCACACAACATCATGTGAGCGCAACACACAGAATGTCTCTCTTGCTACACACAACTCGTATTTGGGACAGATGTGTGGCCTAACCCTTCCGCACTGAACGCACCCTTGATGCAACTTGTAAATTCAAGAAGCTTTTTCTCAAAGTCAGACTTAGTCACTCCTCTCATTTAGAAAGAGTGAGGAGAGGACATTCCATGGGTTTGTGGCTCTGGTTCAAGACAAACATTAAGGTATGTGAGGTTTTACTCAACAGCTGAATATTTTTTGTTGTTGTTGAAAAAACAAAACTGTACTGTGATGAGCAGACCATCCACTTGGATATGCAGCCTCATATATTGGGGCGCCACCCAATGAAAAGTGTTCACTCAGCATAACAGAGAATGGTGGGTTGAACCTCCAATAAAAAAAAGACGGCACATCCTTCATTGATATCCTGAAAGTCCGCCCATTGTAACTACTCTAGGAGTTCTTCCTTCCAGGCAGCTGTGCCCTGCAGTAGCCTTGTCCCGGGTACTGTGCTTCTCCTGTTAAGTTTCATTGGAGCTGCTGTTTGGTTGCTGTGATCATCTTGTATGTTCTGGGGAATCGATGGTTTAGCCCAGATTGCATTCAGTTTGGACATCTTTATGTAGGGCTACTTGCCTACTACACCCACTACTAATGAACTACACTGCACATCATCTACGGTGCCTTTGGAAAGTATTCAGACCCCTTGACTTAGTCCACACTTGGTATTATTATTCTAAAATATCTTTTTTAAATTCACTCATCAATCTATACACAATACCCCATAATGACGAAGCAAAAACATTATTAAACCCTGAAATCTCACATTTACATAAGTATTCTGACCCTTTACTAAATACTTTGAAGCACCTTTGGCAGTGATTACAGCCTCAAGTCTTCTTGGGTATGACTCTACAAGCTTGGCACACCTGTATTTGGGGAGTTCCTCCCGTTCTTCTCTGCAGATCTTCTCAAGCTTTGCCAGGTTGGATGGGGAGCATTGCTGCACAGCTATTTTTGGGGGTCTCCAGAGACATTAGATCAGGTTCATGTCCGAGCTCTAGCTGGGCCTCTCAAGGACATTCAGAGACTTGTCCCGAAGCCACTCCTGCGTTGTCTTAGCTGTGTGCTTAGGGTCGTTGTCCTGTTGGAAGGTGAACCTTCACCCCTGTCTGAGGTCCTGAGTGCTCTGGAGCAGGTTTTCATCAAGGATCTGTCTTTGCTTCTTTCATCTTCCCCTCGATCCTGGCTGGACTCCCAGTCCCTACCGCTGAAAAACATCCCCAGAGCATGATGCTGCCACCACCATTCTTCACCGTAGGGATGGTGCCAGGTTTCCTCCAGACATGACGCTTGGCATTCAGGCTAAAGAGTTCAATCTTGGTTTCATTAGACCAGAGAATCTTGAGGTGCCTTTTGGCGAACTCCAAGCGGGCTGTCATGTGCATCTTACTGAGGAGTGGCTTCCGTCTGGCCACTCTACCATAAAGGCCTGATTGGTGGAGTGCTGCAGAGATGGTTGTTTCTCCACAGAGGAACATCGCGTTCTTGGTCACCTCCCTGACCAAGGCCCTCCTCCTACGATTGCTCAGTTTGGCCAGTCGGGCAGCTCGCTTTGTCATTATGGGGTATTGTGTGTAGATTAATGAGGAAGGCTGTAACGTAAGAAGATATGGAAAAAGTAAAGGGGTCTGAATACTTTCTAAATGCACAGTATATCTGTCCTCGGCGCTCCATGCTCCACAGGCTATGTGTATAAGCTAGACTGCCAGAGGACTCTTGCGCCAGTTAGTTTATACAGGCATGCCTTTAAATTATATCAAACAAAATGGCCAGTATCATTGCTTGGCATTACTGCTAAATATATTCACATGGAGCGTTTTATTTTTTACCTTAAAAAAAACATGCATAAAAACTTTGGCGTTTCTGAGAATTTTTGTGTTCAACATAACTGAGTGGAATGTGTTGTGTACCGTCCCTACTTAAGATAATGTAATTGCTTATTTATTTATTTGCGCTGTTACATAGGCATATTAGTCTATATTGGATTGACTTCAGATATGGTTTGATATAAAATTATGTGAACTCCTACAAACTCCGTATTTCCTTTTCCACAAATACTAGAAGTATCCTGGATGTTGAGAAGAATACGGTCTCCGAGGACACTGAGTGTGTGTGAACGTTAGAATCAAGGTGTTGTCTGTCTCGTACACCTTGCTAGTTGCTTGATTGCAAAACATAGGTGACTCCTCATATCTGGCTCTGAAATAGGGGATCGCCCAGTACTGAAATAGGGGATCGCCCAGTACTGAAATAGGGGATTGCTCAGTACTGAAATAGGGGATAGCCCAGTACAAAAACAATACTCAAACCTGGCTGTGTCTTGGAACTGGCCCGACTCAACTGTTGAACTCCCTGTGATCAAGTATTTTCTCATCTTCTAAATAATGTTTTTGTTTATCTAACAATCTCTTTTGTTCTCATAATGTAATACTGCTCCTTCCCACCAACTCTCTTCCCTTTCAACCCCTGAAAAGTTAAGACATGAAACAGAGGACGTCATCGCTGTTGGTCAGTATTGCAGTCAGTCCAAGGTCAGTCCATTAGCCCTGCTGAACCCTCCTGCCCCTGAACCATGTTGCCCCACTGTGCCGTGCGTACTCAGTTGTGTCCTCTCCTTTTCTAGAGGATGTTAAGCTGTGGAAGCAGAGCTGTTTGACTGGGGTTGGTCACATGGTCAGACCCTGGGAGGTTATGCTTCATAGGCTAGCTGTGATGACAACCCCAGGCTGCATTCTCCCCAGAATGCTCTCTGTTGGTCACAAGTAGTACTCCTTCCCATGGTCTAGTCTATACAGATCCTCAGTCTCTCTCTTATTATCCCCTAGTCTTAATCGACTGTGTGTGATGTGTTTGTGGTGTAGATGTATTGGTAGTGGGGGGTTTCAGTCACACATTGTCTCCCTTGGTATTGGTGGTGGGGGGTTTCAGTCACACATTGTCTCCCTTGGTATTGGTGGTGGGGGTTTCAGTCACACATTGTCTCCCTTGGTATTGGTGGTGGGGGTTTCAGTCACACATTGTCTCCCTTGGTATTGGTGGTGGGGGTTTCAGTCGCACATTGTCTCCCTTGGTATTGGTGGTGGGGGTTTCAGTCGCACATGGTCTCCCTTGGTATTGGTGGTGGGGGTTTCAGTCACACATTGTCTCCCTTGGTATTGGTGGTGGGGGTTTCAGTCGCACATTGTCTCCCTTGGTATTGGTGGTGGGGGTTTCAGTCGCACATTGTCTCCCTTGGTATTGGTGGTGGGGGTTTCAGTCGCACATTGTCTCCCTTGGTATTGGTGGTGGGGGTTTCAGTCGCACATTGTCTCCCTTGGTATTGGTGGTGGGGGTTTCAGTCGCACATTGTCTCCCTTGGTATTGGTGGTGGGGGTTTCAGTCGCACATTGTCTCCCTTGGTATTGGTGGTGGGGGTTTCAGTCGCACATTGTCTCCCTTGGTATTGGTGGTGGGGGTTTCAGTCGCACATTGTCTCCCTTGGTATTGGTGGTGGGGGTTTCAGTCGCACATTGTCTCCCTTGGTATTGGTGGTGGGGGTTTCAGTCGCACATTGTCTCCCTTGGTATTGGTGGTGGGGGTTTCAGTCGCACATTGTCTCCCTTGGTATTGGTGGTGGGGGTTTCAGTCGCACATTGTCTCCTTGGTATTGGTGGTGGGGGTTTCAGTCGCACATTGTCTCCCTTGGTATTGGTGGTGGGGGTTTCAGTCGCACATTGTCTCCCTTGGTATTGGTGGTGGGGGTTTCAGTCGCACATGGTCTCCTTGGTATTGGTGGTGGGGGTTTCAGTCGCACATGGTCTCCCTTGGTATTGGTGGTGGGGGGTTTCAGTCGCACATGGTCTCCCTTGGTATTGGTGGTGGGGGGATTTTAGTCGCACATGGTCTCCCTTGGTATTGGTGGTGGGGGGGTTTCAGTCACACATTGTCTCCCTTGGTATTGGTGGTGGGGGGTTTCATCTCTGAAGTGTTATTTCTCTGTGAAGCAGGTAACATTTACTCAGAGATACAGAGGAAATGAAGAGGCCGATTGGAGATCTTTCTCTCTCTCTCTCTCTCAATTCAAAGGGCTGACAAACATCGCGGAATGTTTCAACTCACAAAATAATACTTCGAATGTTTATATAATATCTTTAGTTCAGTAAAGTTACTACTAGACAACACATTGTCTGAGAAACTGAACTTTTTCTCAGGTGCTTTCTGTTAGATTGGTTTTCATAACTATTCTAACAGAAAACACCCGAGAGAAGGTTCAGTTTCTCAGACAATGTGTTGTCTAGTAGTAACTTTAGCTCGTCTGGAGTGGGCCTGTCTGTTGTACTGTTTGGTACAAGCATTGCCAGGGGAACAGGGAAGCCAGTTTGAATGTATGTTTATTTATAACTGTCAAGGGTTTGTAAATGGTTGAAATAAACAACTAATGTAATGAAATGCACTGAAAAAGGCCTGCAGTTAGGAGTTCAACATATGATATTCTCACAGCTGGAATAATGATGTTGCCATGTGTTTATTGATTATTGAAGAAGATTTCAGATACAGAAGGCACATGTTTTATCTCACACAAGGAACATTCTGTTCTTATTGAACATCAATGACATGGATGGGGTAGTCTCAGGCTGAGTTGAATAGCTTTAAGCTATTGGGACAGGGCCTTGGACTTCAGCGGCGATGTAACTGTAGATGTTACGTAACCGCAGACACAGGAGGCTTCCAGCAGCCTACGTCACACCAGGAAGCGGAGTCCAAGTACTGCCTTTGAATTTTCTCAGCTGGGTTTATATTTATTCTCTGACTGCCTCCGGTATTTGTACTACGCTTCTGGGTGTAATGGTTACAAGTTTTAGTATTGTAACTTCTAATCATTTCGTTCACTGTTTTTGTTGAGTGTTCCTTGCTCTTATAGTCATCACATCCAGACTTAAGCTAATGTGGAAATAAACAAGTCAATCCTAAGATATTATATTTGAGAATTCTTCATTAAGACCGCCCCCGAGACATGGATATAGATTTTGACAAACATAGCTGCTCTGAGCTCATCAGGTTCTTGACAGAGTTGGCATGATACCATATAGGCGGAGGAGGTAATTACCTTATTAACGGAGTAATTCGTTTTGCATGTGCGGTCGAAATCCAAATTGCCTCCACATCCTGTTTAACCATTCCGTGGGGCCAAGGGTTGTGTCTAGCTGTCACTGACCGCTGATGGCTTCCTCCTGCTGGGTCGGCATGGCGTGTCTGAGGCTATCCTGCTGGGAGCTCCAGACCAGCGCTAGCTCCAGCCCCAGGCAGCCCCCTCCAATAATCTGCCCCAGGCACAGGCTGCTTATCTCCGCCTCATCCTGTGACATGACAGGGCGGTGTCACTGAGGGCATTGTAGTAGAGAGAGATTGGTAGGCTGAGACCATCCCTGATCTCTCCTTCTATAGAGAGCAGGGTTATGAATGTGGTTGTTGCCCTCAGTGGAGATGCACACAGCTGAGTTACAGTAAATAGGGATGAATGAAATAGTGCCTGATTTAATCTACATTGTACTCAGCCCAAACTGACTGTGGTCTCATTATTAGTTGCCCAAATCCCTGGAAGGCTTTCTTCTATAATATAGCTAATTATCTCCCCCTTTGCTCCATAGTCAATGGTTCTCTCCCTCTGCTCCATAGTCAATGGCTCTCTCTCTCTGCGCCATAGTCAATGGCTCTCTCCCTCTGCGCCATAGTCAATGGCTCTCTCCCTCTGCGCCATAGTCAATGGCTCTCTCCCTCTGCGCCATAGTCAATGGCTCTCTCCCTCTGCGCCATAGTCAATGGCTCTCTCCCCATAGTCAATGGCTCTCTCCCTCTGCGCCATAGTCAATGGCTCTCTCCCTCTGCGCCATAGTCAATGGCTCTCCCCTCTGCGCCATAGTCAATGGCTCTCCCTCTGCGCCATAGTCAATGGCTCTCTCCCTCTGCGCCATAGTCAATGGCTCTGCGCCATAGTCAATGGCTCTCTCCCTCCGAGCGTTGTGCCAGTAACCGAAAGATTGCTAGATTGAATCCCCAAGCTGACAAGGTACAAATCTGTCGTTCTCCTCCTGAACAAGGCAGTTAACCCACTGTTCCTAGGCCATCATTGTAAATAAGAATTTGTTCTTAACTGGCTTGCCTAGTTAAATAAAGGTTTTAAAAAATGACTCTCCCTCTGCTCCTTAGTCAATGACTCTCTATCTCCCAGCAGTGACTGCAGTATCATGGCCTCTGGACCATCAGATGTGTTGACCAACCAGGATCCAGCAGACACCACTGAAGAGTGCACAGGTAAACCCATACTTTAACTAATTGCTAGCCCTTTAAAGGGGCTCTTCACTTTTCTCTGGTCATGGAACTATGTCCGTCTGTGGTAGTGCTATGGTCAATGTGTGACAGCAGATCCTATTTGATCAGATTTACAGTATCTAATCTGTGGATCTATGCCTCCCCTGAAGGTTCATTGCAAGTTGAAGTGAGATGATTTTATCATGATGAGAATCCTTCCACAAGATCCATGCTAAAGTGTTTCTTCTAGACCAGTGTGCTATTATCTCTTTATTGCAGAGAGCACTGTGCTTCAGGGAGGATCAGGTCAAGCTTAGGAAGGAGATTTTCTTACAGTTTTATTGGCAGGAAATGAAGTACAAAAAATAAGAACATAAGAACACATTTTCCCACTGTCTGTCTGCCAACCCTTCACCCTGCTGTGATGCGCTCTGGGAACAAGGAAGTGAGGATCTGCAAGGTCAGGCTGGGAAGCGTCTCTGGAGGGCTTGCTGGGACGTGGATTAGCCCTTTCCTTCAGGAATAGCTCCCACTGAAAAGGGGAATAATCTACTCTATCAGATTGAATTTCTAAAGCAGAGCACAGAGGGCGAGGTACATTAAAATAAATAATTTGTCAATGGCTGGCGGTGTGCTGGCCGGGGGATAATTTGGAATACCCTAATGGGCGGCTGCCTCATGGCAGTATCCTCGTGACGACCTGGGAGGATAGTGGGGGACAGGGGTGAATATTCCAAGGAGTTAATCTTCAGTCAAGATAGTAGTAGTTCTTTGTGTACTACAGACTAGGTCTTGGTCATGACTCTTCCCAAGATTTTTTTATTTATAATACACAGTTTATTAGGTACAACCATCTAATACTCCCGAGTGGTGCAGCGGTCTAAGGTACTGCCTCTGTGCTTGAGTCATCACTACTGACACCCAGATTCAAACCCGGCTGTGATTGGGAGTCCCATAGGGTGACGCACAATTGGCCCAGCGTCGTCCGGGTTTGGCCGGTGTAGGCCGTCATTGTAAATAAGAATTTGTTCATAACTGACATGCCTAGTTAAATAAAGGTTCAATAAATAACATATTTTTTTCATAAAAGTTCTGCGTCGGACCCCACTTTTCCTCCAGAACAGGGTGAATTCTTCAGGGAATAGATTCTATAAGGTGTCGGAAACGTTAGTTGCTGAATTGGTATCAAGGGACCTAACGTGTCCCAGGAAAATATTCCCCACACCAGTATACCACCGGCACCAGCCTGTACGAGGCAGGATGGGTCCATGGACTCGTGCTGCTTACACCAAATCCTGACTGCCATCAGCATGATGCTACAGGAACTGGAATGTTGTCGAACCAGGCAATGTTTTTCCACTACTCAATTGTCCAGTGTTGGTGATCGTGTGCCCACTGGAGACACTTCTTGTTTTTAGCTGATAGGAGTGGAACCTAGTGTGGTCGTCCTCTGGTAACAGCCCATCCTTGACGAGGACTGACGAATTGTGTGTTCCAAGATGCCGTTCTACATACCATTGTTGTACTGCACCATTATTTGTTTGTTTATGGTCTGAAGCTTGCATGATTCTTTCCATTCTCCTTCCACCTCTCTCAACAACCTTCTCGGTAAACCCTAGACACTTTCGTGCTTGAAAAGTCCAGGCACCAATGATCATACCACGCTCAGTCGCTTAGGTCACTCGTTTTTCCCATTCTAACGTTCAATGGAACAGTAACTGAATGCCTCGATGTCTGTCTGCCTGCTTTATATAGCAAGCCACGGCCACGTGACTCACTGTCTCTAGGAGCGATACATTTTCATGAACGAGGTGGTGTACCTAACAATAAACTGAGCAGTGAGTGTATATTATAATAATAATAATAATAATAATAATATGTCAATTAGCAGACGCCTTTATCCAAAGTGACTTAGTCATGTGTGCATACATTTTCTTTATGGCTGGTCCCGGAAATAGACCACGTACCCTGCCATTACAAGTGCCATGCTATATATCAACTGAGCTACAAAGGACCACGTTTACCTGGGATAACAGTTTGTAATAGGTTGAACATCAGCTCAAGGGGAGTAAGTTGTGGTTGGGTACGGCAGTGGTCTCCAGATCAACAAGTAAATTCTGTTTCTGACTGTTTATCTCCTGGTCATGCATCTCCTTCATGTGTCCCATCTAGGCCTACATTTAGCCTGTTTGACAAAAAGACCCTCTCTGAACAGAATGTCTTTGTGTTCACATTTCCAGCTATATGTACAGTATGCATCCAAAATATGTAGTACCTCTCCTATTGGGATGACGTTTTCCATGAATTGTTGACTTTTCCAGCCATACTGAATGGGCCAGTTTAAAGTGTGTGATCATACCAGCTCTAGGCCTTGTCTACAGTTGGATCTCAAAGTCTTTTCCAGAGCATGTGAGCCAGTCACGGGATGGTGTGGCTTTATATATAAATAGTCTCTCACTAGCAAGCTTCAATCCTCCAAGCAGCACTCACTCTTTAATCAGACGATTGCATTCCTGGCTGCTGAAGGGCTCCATCCGAGGATTGTTCATGTTGCAGTCATCCCCTCCCAAATATTGGCAACATTTCTATGGATCCAACTAACTTGACCTTCTCTTTTAAGAATTGGCCATTCTGCTTTGTTTCTGGTTATGCTGCTACTTTGGCGTAATCGACATATTGTTTCTAAAATAGCTTGATGTGTTGTATTCATGAGCTGTAGGCACCACCCTTATCACCTAGCAAATGTCTCAGATCTTGGCCTGCTATTATTCTCAACAAAGGAGTTGAGAGAGTTTACACTCACAAAAAAACACTTGAAGTAGTTAAAAAGAGGTGTTGAGAATTTCTACTGTAGTGCTAATGTAAATGGAACAGTGGGAGTATTTTTACCATCTCATTAATGCTACCTGGGTTTATGACCAGCAGTGTAACTACTCTCACTTGAGTTCACATGAGGGAATAGTTACATTTCAAATAATGATTGAGGTTCGTTACAAAGCTTTCAGTTAGGTGGTCTTATTTGTTCAGTGGTGGAAAGATGTGAAGGAAAATGATAAAGAATATGGTTAAAAACTGGTGAAAACTGGTAGCGAAGGAATAGGCCCCATTTGTTAACTGGAGATGAATAACCTCTGCCATGCTCTATTCTTAATGTGATCTTCAATGTAGGCAAGAAGAAGTCCAAGTTCCAGACCTTCAAGAACTTATTTTCTAAGAAGAAGAGAAAGGAGGCCGCTGCTCCTGCCAGGGGGGACAGTGGGTTGAAGTGTAGCCAGTCTAGTGACAATGTCAACGCCCCCGAACCTGCACTTCTCATCCGCTCTGAGAAAGACGAGGGCTCTGGGTAAGATGGTTTTCTTTTCACAATACAGGCAATTTCATTTTATTCCCAAGGAACAAATGCGTCATTGAATTTCTACCGGGTAGTGTGAAGTCTGCTCTACATATGTTTACAACTTTAAAGGTACATATTTGTCCTAATTTAGAGTGGACTGCTGTAAATGAACGTTCTCCCTACCACTTAGTCACCTGAATAATAAACCCAGTCTTCTCCGCTCATTCTAGAGCTTAGTGAATATTTATTTTTTAAGCATGCAGCCTTATAGGCTACCTGCTGCAGATTCAGGGGCTGCGTCCCAAATGGCTCCCTATTTGATGCACTACGTTTGACCAGGGTCCATAGGGTTCTGGTCAAATGTAGTGCACCATACAGGGAGTAGGGTGCCATTTGGGACAGAGGCAGGGCTAGGGACTTGTCATTTCTGCTTTTTAGGTTTTTCTACAAACTTTATTAGACTTAGTCCTACATGATTGAATGGAGATGACCCAGCCACTGCCTAGAAGCGCAAATGTTCTGATCTGTCATTTTTTTTTCTATTTCATTCTTTCAAAGGTCAAAAATAAATATGGGTAATAAGGCTCTGTCACATGACAGTGTCTTTGTCTCTGAATCTCCCCTGTCAGAGGTGACTGAGGGTCTGGGAGTCTCTCAGGACAGCATCCATGGGAAAGTCAAGTCTCTACAGGTGGGTAGTAGAGCCTCTCCTATTCCTCCACACTGGGACTGGCTGTAATATGACCTGTTGTAGCTATGCTCCTATACTTTACCATCTCCGACATTCAGGTCTCTCCGTCTGTAGAACCTGGGTATAAAATTAGCCTGTCTGGTCATAAGCCAGTTAGACTGGGCGCTAGTTAGCCAAGGCTCATCCTTAGTTGTCACCTGTTCTAGACAGCATCCCACCGAAGGTCAGATTGTACGTACAGAACTCTGAAGCACAACACAGCTAGTGTTGGCTAGGCACAACCACATGCTAGAACAAGGAGGAGATAATCGAGAGAGAGAGACTTGGCTGGTGTTGTTCAGTCATTTTGGAGAAGGATATGGATTCTAAAGCCTGGGAGGAAACAGACCTGAGACTGTGTCCTAGGGAGCAGCTGAGCTCATACTAATAGAGTATTTTCAGTTTGTGTGTCTGTGGTACCGCTTTCTTTCACCACACACAGTCTATTTCTCAGCTAGAGAGGAGCTATTATTTCTTTAACACACTTTCACTTATCATTCCACTTTGAGAAGAGTTCTCTACCAATGGGTTGGATAGCATGGTCTTGGAGAACACTTGGTCTGACAGGAAAAGTTACTCTGCTTAGTAAACTAATCCTGCACACGCATCATGATAGCCACTCCCTATGAACACATAAAAATACTGAAAACACTTGAAAATAGCTAGGAGTGGTTGATAAGTATGTTATTCCCCTGCAGCTCCAGCTGAAACAATCAGGCTCTCCACCGTCTCTGTTGAAACAGGTCATCAGGCTCTCCTCCGTCTCTGTTGAAACAGGTCATCAGGCTCTCCTCCGTCTCTGTTGAAACAGGTCATCAGGCTCTCCTCCGTCTCTGTTGAAACAGGTCATCAGGCTAGGCTCTCCTCCGTCTCTGTTGAAACAGGTCATCAGGCTAGGCTCTCCTCTGTCTCTGTTGAAACAGGTCATCAGGCTAGGCTCTCCTCCGTCTCTGTTGAAACAGGTCATCAGGCTAGGCTCTCCTCCATCTCTGTTGAAACAGGTCATCAGGCTAGGCTCTCCTCCGTCTCTGTTGAAACAGGTCATCAGGCTAGGCTCTCCTCCGTCTCTGTTGAAACAGGTCATCAGGCTCTCCTCTGTCTCTGTTGAAACAGGTCATCAGGCTAGGCTCTCCTCCGTCTCTGTTGAAACAGGTCATCAGGCTCTCCTCCGTCTCTGTTGAAACAGGTCATCAGGCTCTCCTCCGTCTCTGTTGAAACAGGTCATCAGGCTCTCCTCCGTCTCTGTTGAAACAGGTCATCAGGCTCTCCTCCGTCTCTGTTGAAACAGGTCATCAGGCTAGGCTCTCCTCCGTCTCTGTTGAAACAGGTCATCAGGCTAGGCTCTCCTCCGTCTCTGTTGAAACAGGTCATCAGGCTAGGCTCTCCTCCGTCTCTGTTGAAACAGGTCATCAGGCTAGGCTCTCCTCCGTCTCTGTTGAAACAGGTCATCAGGCTAGGCTCTCCTCCGTCTCTGTTGAAACAGGTCATCAAACAGGCTCAGGCTCTCCTCCGTCTCTGTTGAAACAGGTCATCAGGCTAGGCTCTCCTCCGTCTCTGTTGAAACAGGTCATCAGGCTAGGCTCTCCTCCGTCTCTGTTGAAACAGGTCATCAGGCTCTCCTCCGTCTCTGTTGAAACAGGTCATCAGGCTCTCCTCCGTCTCTGTTGAAACAGGTCATCAGGCTCTCCTCCGTCTCTGTTGAAACAGGTCATCAGGCTCTCCTCCGTCTCTGTTGAAACAGGTCATCAGGCTAGGCTCTCCTCAGTCTCTGTTGAAACAGGTCATCAGGCTAGGCTCTCCTCCGTCTCTGTTGAAACAGGTCATCAGGCTAGGCTCTCCTCCGTCTCTGTTGAAACAGGTCATCAAACTCTCCCTCCGTCTCTGTTGAAACTCAGGCTCTCCTCCGTCTCTGTTGAAACAGGTCATCAGGCTCATCAGGCTCTCCTCCGTCTCTGTTGAAACAGGTCATCAGGTTAGGCTCTCCTCTGTCTCTGTTGAAACAGGTCATCAGGCTAGGCTCTCCTCCGTCTCTGTTGAAACAGGTCATCAGGCTAGGCTCTCCTCCATCTCTGTTGAAACAGGTCATCAGGCTAGGCTCTCCTCCGTCTCTGTTGAAACAGGTCATCAGGCTAAACAGGTCTCTCCTCCGTCTCTGTTGAAACAGGTCATCAGGCTCTCTCTCTGTCTCTGTTGAAACAGGTCATCAGGCTCTCCTCCGTCTCTGTTGAAACAGGTCATCAGGCTAGGCTCTCCTCCGTCTCTGTTGAAACAGGTCATCAGGCTCTCCTCCGTCTCTGTTGAAACAGGTCATCAGGCTCTCCTCCGTCTCTGTTGAAACAGGTCATCAGGCTAAACAGGTCATCAGGCTCCCTCCGTCTCTGTTGAAACAGGTCATCAGGCTCTCCTCTGTCTCTGTTGAAACAGGTCATCAGGCTAGGCTCTCCTCCGTCTCTGTTGAAACAGGTCATCAGGCTCTCCTCCTCCGTCTCTGTTGAAACAGGTCATCAGGCTCTCTCCTCCGTCTCTGTTGAAACAGGTCATCAGGCTCTCCTCCGTCTCTGTTGAAACAGGTCATCAGGCTAGGCTCTCCTCTCTCCTCTCTGTTGAAACAGGTCATCAGGCTCTCCTCTGTCTCTGTTGAAACAGGTCTCTCCTCCGTCTCTGTTGAAACAGGTCATCAGGCTAGGCTCTCCTCCGTCTCTGTTGAAACAGGTCATCAGGCTAGGCTCTCCTCATCAGTCTCTGTTGAAACAGGTCATCAGGCTAGGCTCTCCTCCGTCTCTGTTGAAACAGGTCATCAGGCTAGGCTCTCCTCCGTCTCTGTTGAAACAGGTCATCAGGCTAGGCTCTCCTCCGTCTCTGTTGAAACGGGTCATCAGGCTAGGCTCTCCTCCGTCTCTGTTGAAACAGGTCATCAGGCTAGGCTCTCCTCCGTCTCTGTTGAAACAGGTCATCAGGCTAGGCTCTCCTCCGTCTCTGTTGAAACAGGTCATCAGGCTAGGCTCTCCTCCGTCTCTGTTGAAACCGGTCATCAGGCTAGGCTCTCCTTCGCCTCTGTTGAAACAGGTCATCAGGCTAGGCTCTCCTCCGCCTCTGTTGAAACAGGTCATCAGGCTAGGCTCTCCTCCGTCTCTGTTGAAACAGGTCATCAGGCTAGGCTCTCCTCCGTCTCTCTGTTGAAACAGGTCATCAGGCTAGGCTCTCCTCCGTCTCTCTGTTGAAACAGGTCATCAGGCTAGGCTCTCCTCCGTCTCTCTGTTGAAACAGGTCATCAGGCTAGGCTCTCCTCCGTCTCTGTGTGTGAAGAAGATGGATGACGCAGGAACTCTTTCAGAAGATGACGGCCTGCCCTGCAGCCCACCAGAGTACTCCACCCTGCACACTGTCCTGGCTGGGGTGTCCCACAGGGTACGCATCATTATGCAGTCAGGACTGGCATAGTATTCATGGGGTCTGTGCGGTCAACTACGTAGCTGATTCTTGTCTTCAGTCCCTATTATAATTGTGTGGTATGTACTACGTGACTGTAATCACACGGTCCCTGGTACATACAATAGATATACAATACATACCACATATTCATGCTTCATGAAAGCTACCAAGAGGATAACTCCATGCAGTCATGCTTACTTATACAGCACAGGAGGCTGTTGAGGGGAGGATGGCTCATAATAATGCCTGGAATGCAGTGAATGGTATTAAAACGTATGGAAACCATGTGTTTGATATCATTCCAGGAATTTCGTTCCAGCCATTACAATGAGCCCGTCCTCCCCAATTAAGGTGCCCCCAGCCAGCTGCGGTCTACAGCTCTATTACTGCCAATCACCCTTTTTCTAACTGCATTGTCTCATCCCATCTGTCTCTAATTCCAGTCTTCCAAACCGGTGCAGAGGAACAGCTCCCTGAGTCTGGAAGGGACCGACAGTGATGAAGACCAGGTAATAACCAGTTATCCATGTCTCTAGTTTTCTTTGTTTTTGTTATGTGCTTCCTGTTCAGTGGACACTGTGAACAATCTTCCTGATCATTTGATCACCATGACCAATCAGAATATGAGTGGGCTATTTTGTCATTTGATTTTAAGAATAAATTAATGTCCTCCAGACGAATTCCATGAGTTGATGTCTCAGAGCACATCTTTCTTTTGATGAGGTATGAAAGCTGTGTGTCTTTTGATGAGGTATGAAAGCTGTGTGTCTTTTGATGAGGTATGAAAGCTGTGTGTCTTTTGATGAGGTATGAAAGCTGTGTGTCTTTTGATGAGGTATGAAAGCTGTGTGTCTTTTGATGAGGTATGAAAGCTGGTATGAAAGCTGTGTGTCTTTTGATGAGGTATGAAAGCTGTGTGTCTTTTGATGAGGTATGAAAGCTGTGTCTTTTGATCTTTTCTTTTGATGAGGTATGAAAGCTGTGTGTCTTTTGATGAGGTATGAAAGCTGTGTGTCTTTTGATGAGGTATGAAAGCTGTGTGTCTTTTGATGAGGTATGAAAGCTGTGTGTCTTTTGATGAGGTATGAAAGCTGTGTGTCTTTTGATGAGGTATGAAAGCTGTGTGTCTTTTGATGAGGTATGAAAGCTGTGTGTCTTTTGATGAGGTATGAAAGCTGTGTGTCTTTTGATGAGGTATGAAAGCTGTGTGTCTTTTGATGAGGTAAAGCTGAAAGCTGTGTGTCTTTTGATGCTGGTATGAAAGCTGTGTGTCTTTTGATGAGGTATGAAAGCTGTGTGTCTTTTGATGAGGTATGAAAGCTGTGTGTCTTTTGATGAGGTATGAAAGCTGTGTGTCTTTTGATGAGGTATGAAAGCTGTGTGTCTTTTGATGAGGTATGAAAGCTGTGTGTCTTTTGATGAGGTATGAAAGCTGTGTGTCTTTTGATGAGGTATGAAAGCTGTGTGTCTTTTGATGAGGTATGAAAGCTGTGTGTCTTTTGATGAGGTATGAAAGCTGTGTGTCTTTTGATGATGAAAGCTGTATGAAAGCTGTGTGTCTTTTGATGAGGTATGAAAGCTGTGTGTCTTTTGATGAGGTATGAAAGCTGTGTGTCTTTTGATGAGGTATGAAAGCTGTGTGTCTTTTGATGAGGTATGAAAGCTGTGTGTCTTTTGATGAGGTATGAAAGCTGTGTGTCTTTTGATGAGGTATGAAAGCTTTCATGTCAGATGCAGTGTTGAGCAATAGGAGTGAATCAGGATGGAGACATTGTTGAGCTTCATACATCCACAATATGTAGACCAGTGATGAGCCCGTCCTCCCCGTTGGTCTGGGGTGCAATTTCAAAGTTTGGTTGTGCATCACCAGTCACTCAATTAGCCCATGTCAGCAAAAAAAAGGTGTGATTGGTAAGTTAGTCTAGCGGCCAGCTATCTATACTTGTAGTAAACGTGGTCAAATTACCGACCGGGCAGGGGCCCATTGATCATCAGTTATCATATTAAAAACGGCAAATCTTTGCCTCCACACTATGGCAGAATGTGTAGAATTGCACGGAGCTTCTATTACTTTTCTGTCAATGATGGCAGACCATTTTCTCTTCCTCTGTCTTTTCCACACAGCCATGAGTTTAACAGGTCAGAATGGAGGGGGAAACCTCCAGAGAGTACCTGACTCCATTCAGCATTTTAAAATCTCATTTGGTTTGTGAACAACCAGTGTAGACTAACAATAAAATGCTTACAGTCCTTCCCAACAATGCAGAGAGAAATAATAGAAACATTCTAACACAAGGAATAAATCCACAATGAGTAACGATTGGATATATACATGGGGTGCCATTACCAGTGGATGTACAGGGGTATCGGGTAGTTGAGATAGCTATGGACATATAGGTAGGGATAACGTCTTACCTGGTGTCTTGTGGGACGTCAGAAAGATGGGGGATAGTCCCATGGGCACAAGACAGGACTACTATATCTTACCATGTGTGATTTTCAGAAGTTGCTGACTGTTCACACACACACACACACACACACACACACAGACAGACAGATGCAATAGTTTGTGCCTGAACCTCCAAATAGTTGTCATGTGCTTGTGTTTTGCCTTGTTTGAGATGTTTCAGCTTGACCCAGAGCTGTAACAAGCTAGAAGAGGTTTTTTCAAGCCATAAGAGGGAGCGTACTGTTGAACAAGCCATAAGGGGGGCGTACTGTTGAACAAGCCATAAGGGGGGCGTACTGTTGAACAAGCCATAGGGGGGCGTACTGTTGAACAAGCCATAAGGGGGCGTACTGTTGAACAAGCCATAGGGGGCGTACTGTTGAACAAGCCATAAGGGGGAGCGTACTGTTGAACAAGCCATAAGAGGGGCGTACTGTTGAACAAGCCATAAGAGGGAGCGTACTGTTGAACAAGCCATAAGAGGGAGCGTACTGTTGAACAAGCCATAAGAGGGAGCGTACTGTTGAACAAGCCATAAGGGGAGCGTACTGTTGAACAAGCCATAAGAGGGAGCGTACTGTTGAACAAGCCATAAGAGGGAGCGTACTGTTGAACAAGCCATAAGAGGGAGCGTACTGTTGAACAAGCCATAAGGGGGAGCGTACTGTTGAACAAGCCATAAGAGGGAGCGTACTGTTGAACAAGCCATAAGAGGGAGCGTACTGTTGAACAAGCCATAAGAGGGAGCGTACTGTTGAACAAGCCATAAGAGGGGCGTACTGTTTGTTGTACCTCCTCTGTGTGCAGTGAGCACCACTGAGAAGCCCAGCACAAATCTTTAGTTGAAGATGTTGACCTGACAGTAATATTGCTGCATGTCATTCGACAGCTCCGTTTCTGCAGGATGTATTGTTTAACTAGGAGAGAGGAGGAGGGGTGTGTGTCTCCTGTGTGGTCTGAATTCATTCCAATGGTTTTCTCTTGCATTCAGACTGTCTGCTACAAATGGGGACGTAACACAACTCTGCCAAGTTGAGCTCTGGTTATAGTCAGGCTATGGAACAAACAAAACATTTAATTTACTATATATCTAATGATCTAACCCACTGCTGGATACAATAACAAACACAACACATTTAATTTACTATATATCTAATGATCTAACCCACTCTGCTGGTTACAATAACAAACACAACACATTTAATTTACTATATATCTAATGATCTAACCCACTCTGCTGGTTACAATAACAAACACAACACATTTAATTTACTATATATCTAATGATCTAACCCACTGCTGGATACAATAACAAACACAACACATTTAATTTACTATATATCTAATGATCTAACCCACTCTGCTGGTTACAATAACAAACACAACACATTTAATTTACTATATATCTAATGATCTAACCCACTGCTGGATACAATAACAAACACAACACATTTAATTTACTATATATCTAATGATCTAACCCACTCTGCTGGTTACAATAACAAACACAACACATTTAATTTACTATATATCTAATGATCTAACCCACTCTGCTGGATACAATAACAAACACAACACATTTAATTTACTATATATCTAATGATCTAACCCACTCTGCTGGATACAATAACAAACACAACACATTTAATTTACTATATATCTAATGATCTAACCCACTCTGCTGGATACAATAACAAACACAACACATTTAATTTACTATATATCTAATGATCTAACCCACTCTGCTAGTTACAATAACAAACACAACACATTTAATTTACTATATATCTAATGATCTAACCCACTCTGCTAGTTACAATAACAAACACAACACATTTAATTTACTATATATCTAATGATCTAACCCACTCTGCTAGTTACAATAACAAACACAACACATTTAATTTACTATATATCTAATGATCTAACCCACTCTGCTGGTTACAATAACAAACACAACACATTTAATTTACTATATATCTAATGATCTAACCCACTGCTGGTTACAATAACAAACACAACACATTTAATTTACTATATATCTAATGATCTAACCCACTGCTGGATACAATAACAAACACAACACATTTAATTTACTATATATCTAATGATCTAACCCACTCTGCTGGATACAATAACAAACACAACACATTTAATTTACTATATATCTAATGATCTAACCCACTCTGCTGGTTACAATAACAAACACAACACATTTAATTTACTATATATCTAATGATCTAACCCACTCTGCTGGTTACAATAACAAACACAACACATTTAATTTACTATATATCTAATGATCTAACCCACTGCTAGTTACAATAACAAACACAACACATTTAATTTACTATATATCTAATGATCTAACCCACTCTGCTGGTTACAATAACAAACACAACACATTTAATTTACTATATATCTAATGATCTAACCCACTGCTGGATACAATAACAAACACAACACATTTAATTTACTATATATCTAATGATCTAACCCACTCTGCTGGTTACAATAACAAACACAACACATTTAATTTACTATATATCTAATGATCTAACCCACTGCTGGATACAATAACAAACACAACACATTTAATTTACTATATATCTAATGATCTAACCCACTCTGCTGGTTACAATAACAAACACAACACATTTAATTTACTATATATCTAATGATCTAACCCACTCTGCTGGATACAATAACAAACACAACACATTTAATTTACTATATATCTAATGATCTAACCCACTCTGCTGGATACAATAACAAACACAACACATTTAATTTACTATATATCTAATGATCTAACCCACTCTGCTGGTTACAATAACAAACACAACACATTTAATTTACTATATATCTAATGATCTAACCCACTCTGCTGGTTACAATAACAAACACAACACATTTAATTTACTATATATCTAATGATCTAACCCACTCTGCTGGATACAATAACAAACACAACACATTTAATTTACTATATATCTAATGATCTAACCCACTCTGCTGGAACAATAACAAACACAACACATTTAATTTACTATATATCTAATGATCTAACCCACTCTGCTGGTTACAATAACAAACACAACACATTTAATTTACTATATATCTAATGATCTAACCCACTGCTGGATACAATAACAAACACAACACATTTAATTTACTATATATCTAATGATCTAACCCACTGCTGGATACAATAACAAACACAACACATTTAATTTACTATATATCTAATGATCTAACCCACTGCTGGATACAATAACAAACACAACACATTTAATTTACTATATATCTAATGATCTAACCCACTGCTGGATACAATAACAAACACAACACATTTAATTTACTATATATCTAATGATCTAACCCACTCTGCTGGATACAATAACAAACACAACACATTTAATTTACTATATATCTAATGATCTAACCCACTGCTGGTTACAATAACAAACACAACACATTTAATTTACTATATATCTAATGATCTAACCCACTCTGCTGGTTACAATAACAAACACAACACATTTAATTTACTATATATCTAATGATCTAACCCACTGCTGGATACAATAACAAACACAACACATTTAATTTACTATATATCTAATGATCTAACCCACTCTGCTGGTTACAATAACAAACACAACACATTTAATTTACTATATATCTAATGATCTAACCCACTGCTGTTACAATAACAAACACAACACTATTTAATTTACTATAACAAACACAACACATTTAATATCTAATGATCTAACCCACTCTGCTGGTTACAATAACAAACACAACACATTTAATTTACTATATATCTAATGATCTAACCCACTCTGCTGGTTACAATAACAAACACAACACATTTAATTTACTATATATCTAATGATCTAACCCACTGCTGGATACAATAATTTACAAACACAAACACAACACATTTAACTATATATCTACTAACCCACTCTGCTGGTTACAATAACAAACACAACACATTTAATTTACTATATATCTAATGATCTAACCCACTGCTGGATACAATAACAAACACAACACATTTAATTTACTATATATCTAATGATCTAACCCACTCTGCTGGTTACAATAACAAACACAACACATTTAATTTACTATATATCTAATGATCTAACCCACTGCTGGATACAATAACAAACACAACACATTTAATTTACTATATATCTAATGATCTAACCCACTGCTGGATACAATAACAAACACAACACATTTAATTTAATAACAAACTTTAATTTACTATATCTAATGATCTAACCCACTGCTGGATACAATAACAAACACAACACATTTAATTTACTATATATCTAATGATCTAACCCACTCTGCTGGATACAATAACAAACACAACACATTTAATTTACTATATATCTAATGATCTAACCCACTCTGCTGGATACAATAACAAACACAACACATTTAATTTACTATATATCTAATGATCTAACCCACTCTGCTGGATACAATAACAAACACAACACATTTAATTTACTATATATCTAATGATCTAACCCACTGCTGGATACAATAACAAACACAACACATTTAATTTACTATATATCTAATGATCTAACCCACTCTGCTGGATACAATAACAAACACAACACATTTAATTTACTATATATCTAATGATCTAACCCACTCTGCTGGATACAATAACAAACACAACACATTTAATTTACTATATATCTAATGATCTAACCCATTGGATACAATAACAAACACAACACATTTAATTTACTATATATATCTAATGATCTAACCCACTGCTGGATACAATAACAAACACAACACATTTAATTTACTATATATCTAATGATCTAACCCACTCTGCTGCAATAACAAACACAACACATTTAATTTACTATATATCTAATGATCTAACCCACTCTGCTGGATACAATAACAAACACAACACATTTAATTTACTATA
Source organism: Oncorhynchus gorbuscha (assembly GCF_021184085.1). Lineage (NCBI taxonomy): Eukaryota > Metazoa > Chordata > Actinopteri > Salmoniformes > Salmonidae > Oncorhynchus > Oncorhynchus gorbuscha. The sequence goes on from NC_060195.1 coordinate 24,047,507, forward strand.
TATCTAATGATCTAACCCACTCTGCTGGTTACAATAACAAACATTACACATTTAATTTACTATATATCTAATGATCTAACCTTGGAAGAATAACAAACACAACACATTTAATTTACTATATATCTAATGATCTAACCCACTGCTGGGGTTTCAACACAACACATTTAATTTACGGAAGGTGGTGATTAACCCACTCTGCTGTCCTTTAATTTACTAACTAATGATCCCCACTGCTGGATACAATAACAAACACAACACATTTAATTTACTATATATTTAATGATCTAACCCACTCTGCTGGTTACAATAACAAACACAACACATTTAATTTACTATATATCTAATGATCTAACCCACTCTGCTGGTTACAAGGTTACAATAACAAACACAACACATTTAATTTACTATATATCAAACACAACACATTTAATTTACTATATATCTAATGATCTAACCCACTCTGCTGGTTACAATAACAAACACAACACATTTAATTTATTATATATCTAATGATCTCATCCACTCTGCTGGTTACAATAACAAACACAACGCATTTAATTTATTATATATCTAATGATCTCATCCACTCTGCTGGTTACACAGGGCAAGTACACTGTTATGCCCATAATCGGAGCAATCCTTTTTGGTAATATGTTTGTGTTAAATCTGTATACTATATACCAGATAGCTATTTATCCTAAGCATCCATGTTTAGTATGAAAGCAAGATCAGAGGTGGCCCATTGGAGTCTTCTTTTGAGCTCACTATTACTCACTGTCGGATTGACAGGTTGTCATATCAGATCACTTAAAGTAAGTCAGGGTGTCACTGAAGGTCATTCACCCTCCTGTCTCCCCTCCATCTCTTTACCTTTTAGGGTGAATTGTTGTCAGAAACAGTAGATTAGACCAACATTCCAGTGGGCTGAGAGCAGAGGCCTGTATTTGTTCAGCTAATGTATGGGGGAGCCAGGCAGAAAAATGCCAGGATGTTGGTCTGCCTGGGACTTCAGTGGCTGGGTATTTTAAGCTACTGAGAGGTCTTGATAATGGTGTCCCTGACATTGTTTATCCAGCTGTTTAGACAGTCAGTCCTCCCTCTGATTGACATGGTTTATCCAGCTGTTTAGACAGTCAGTCCTCCCTCTGATTGACATGGTTTATCCAGCTGTTTAGACAGTCAGTCCTCCCTCTGATTGACATTGTTTATCCAGCTGTTTAGACAGTCATTCCTCCCTCTGTTTAACATTGTTTAGACAGCCAGTCCTCCCTCTGATTGACATTGTTTTTGCCAACTGTTTAGACAGTCAGTCCTCCCTCTGATTGACATTGTTTATCCAGCTGTTTAGACAGCCAGTCCTCCCTCTGTTTTAACATTGTTTAGACAGCCAGTCCTCCCTCTGGTTGACATTGTTTTTGCCAACTGTATAGACAGTCAGTCCTCCCTCTGTTTGACATTGTTTATCCAGCTGTTTAGACAGTCAGTCCTCCCTCTGATTGACATTGTTTATCCAGCTGTTTAGACAGTCAGTCCTCCCTCTGGTTGACATGGTTTATCCAGCTGTTTAGACAGTCAGTCCTCCCTCTGGTTGACATGGTTTATCCAGCTGTTTAGACAGTCAGTCCTCCCTCTGGTTGACATGGTTTATCCAGCTGTTTAGACAGTCAGTCCTCCCTCTGTTTGACATTGTTTATCCAGCTGTTTAGACAGTCAGTCCTCCCTCTGATTGACATTGTTTATCCAGCTGTTTAGACAGTCAGTCCTCCCTCTGGTTGACATGGTTTATCCAGCTGTTTAGACAGTCAGTCCTCCCTCTGATTGACATTGTTTAGACAGTCAGTCCTCCCTCTGTTTGACATTGTTTATCCAGCTGTTTAGACAGTCAGTCCTCCCTCTGTTTGACATTGTTTATCCAGCTGTTTAGACAGTCAGTCCTCCCTCTGATTGACATTGTTTATCCAGCTGTTTAGACGGCCAGTCCTCCCTCTGATTGACATTGTTTATCCAGCTGTTTAGACAGCCAGTCCTCCCTCTGTTTGACATTGTTTATCCAGCTGTTTAGACAGTCAGTCCTCCCTCTGTTTGACATTGTTTAGACAGCCAGTCCTCCCTCTGTTTGACATTGTTTATCCAGCTGTTTAGACAGTCAGTCCTCCCTCTGATTGACATTGTTTATCCAGCTGTTTAGACGGCCAGTCCTCCCTCTGATTGACATTGTTTATCCAGCTGTTTAGACAGTCAGTCCTCCCTCTGTTTGACATTGTTTATCCAGCTGTTTAGACAGTCAGTCCTCCCTCTGATTGACATTGTTTATCCAGCTGTTTGACATTGTTTATCCAGCTGTTTAGACGGCCAGTCCTCCCTCTGATTGACATTGTTTATCCAGCTGTTTAGACAGCCAGTCCTCCCTCTGTTTGACATTGTTTAGACAGCCAGTCCTCCCTCTGTTTGACATTGTTTATCCAGCTGTTTAGACAGTCAGTCCTCCCTCTGATTGACATTGTTTATCCAGCTGTTTAGACAGTCAGTCCTCCCTCTGACATTGAGACATTGTTTGACATTGTTTATCCAGCTGTTTGTTTATCCAGCTGTTTACAGCCAGTCCTCCCTCTGTTTGACATTGTTTAGACAGTCAGTCCTCCCTCTGTTTGACATTGTTTATCCAGCTGTTTAGACAGTCAGTCCTCCCTCTGTTTGACATTGTTTAGACAGTCCCTCTGATTGACATTGTTTTTGCCAACTGTATAGACAGTCAGTCCTCCCTCTGTTTGACATTGTTTATCCAGCTGTTTTAACAGTCAGTCCTCCTCCCTCTGTTTGACATTGTTTAGACAGCTGTATAGACAGTCAGTCTCCCTCTGTTTGACATTGTTTATCCAGCTGTTTAGACAGTCAGTCCTCCCTCTGATTGACATTGTTTATCCAGCTGTTTAGACAGTCAGTCCTCCCTCTGATTGACATTGTTTATCCAGCTGTTTAGACAGCCAGTCCTCCCTCTGTTTGACATTGTTTAGACAGTCAGTCCTCCCTCTGTTTGACATTGTTTATCCAGCTGTTTAGACAGTCAGTCCTCCCTCTGTTTGACATTGTTTAGACAGCCAGTCCTCCCTCTGTTTGACATTGTTTATCCAGCTGTTTAGACAGTCAGTCCTCCCTCTGATTGACATTGTTTATCCAGCTGTTTAGACGGCCAGTCCTCCCTCTGATTGACATTGTTTATCCAGCTGTTTAGATTGACATTGTTTATCCAGCTGTTTAGACAGTCAGTCCTCCCTCTGTTTGACATTGTTTATCCAGCTGTTTAGACAGTCATTCCTCCCTCTGATTGACATTGTTTATCCAGCTGTTTAGACAGTCAGTCCTCCCTCTGATTGACATTCCCTCTGTTTTTGTTTATCCAGCTGTATAGACAGTCAGTCCTCCCTCCATTGTTTAGACAGTCTGTTTGACATTGTTTATCCAGCTGTTTAGACAGTCAGTCCTCCTCTGTTTGACATTGTTTATCCAGCTGTTTAGACAGTCAGTCCTCCCTCTGTTTGACATTGTTTATCCAGCTGTTTAGACATTGTTTGACATTGTTTATCCAGCTGTTTAGACAGTCAGTCCTCCCTCTGTTTGACATTGTTTAGACAGCCAGTCCTCCCTCTGTTTGACATTGTTTATCCAGCTGTTTAGACAGTCAGTCCTCCCTCTGATTGACATTGTTTATCCAGCTGTTTAGTTTATCCAGGTTTAGACAGCCAGTCCTCCCTCTGATTGACATTGTTTATCCAGCTGTTTAGACAGTCAGTCCTCCCTCTGTTTGACATTGTTTATCCAGCTGTTTAGACAGTCATTCCTCCCTCTGATTGACATTGTTTATCCAGCCGCTTAGACAGTCAGTCCTCCCTCTGATTGACATTGTTTTTGCCAACTGTATAGACAGTCAGTCCTCCCTCTGTTTGACATTGTTTATCCAGCTGTTTAGACAGTCAGTCCTCCCTCTGTTTGACATTGTTTATCCAGCTGTTTAGACAGTCAGTCCTCCCTCTGTTTGACATTGTTTAGACAGCCAGTCCTCCCTCTGTTTGACATTGTTTATCCAGCTGTTTAGACAGTCAGTCCTCCCTCTGATTGACATTGTTTATCCAGCTGTTTAGACGGCCAGTCCTCCCTCTGATTGACATTGTTTATCCAGCTGTTTAGACAGCCAGTCCTCCCTCTGTTTGACATTGTTTAGACAGTCAGTCCTCCCTCTGTTTGACATTGTTTATCCAGCTGTTTAGACAGTCATTCCTCCCTCTGATTGACATTGTTTATCCAGCCGCTTAGACAGTCAGTCCTCCCTCTGATTGACATTGTTTTTGCCAACTGTATAGACAGTCAGTCCTCCCTCTGTTTGACATTGTTTATCCAGCTGTTTAGACAGTCAGTCCTCCCTCTGATTGACATTGTTTATCCAGCTGTTTAGACAGCCAGTCCTCCCTCTGTTTGACATTGTTTAGACAGTCAGTCCTCCCTCTGTTTGTCTGAATGCTTTTCCTTCATCTTGAGTAGGAAACTGAGCCATGTCTCAGGATAGGGTTCATCTGTATCAGGAGAACCACAATACAGCACTCTTGAATCTGTTTAGCTGGTATCTGGCATCAGCAGAAAGTTGTGATGTGTGTAGACAGATGTCTGAAGACATTGAGGTTGAAATAATTTTATTTACTGTATCAAAATGTGTAGATGTCCTGTGAGACGGGCTCCAGATCGGTCAGTCCCCTGGTCTTCCTGCCTGTAGACTTCAGCCAGCCTGCCAGTCCCATGGGCTGTCTGGACAACACTGCCGCTCGCCACCGCCTGGCTGTCCGACACAAGGCCTGTGCCAAGACGAGGAAACCCACCACTGTAAGATATGTCCATCCCCTTCCAACACACCCCCACCACCCCTGTTCCACACCTAGCCAACACACCCCCACCACCCCTGTTCCACACCTAGCCAACACACCCCCACCACCCCTGTTCCACACCTAGCCAACACATCCCCACCACCCCTGTTCCACACCCTAGCCAATACACCCCCACCACCCCTGTTCCACACCTAGCCAATACCATCCAACACCCTGTTCCACACCACCCCTGTTCCACACCTAGCCAACACACCCCCACCACCCCTGTTCCACACCTAGCCAATACACCCCCACCACCCCTGTTCCACACCTAGCCAATACACCACCCCTGTTCCACACCTAGCCAACACACCCCCACCACCCCTGTTCCACACCTAGCCAACACACCCCCACCACCCCTGTTCCACACCTAGCCAACATACCACCCCTGTTCCACACCTAGCCAACACACCACCCCTGTTCCACACCTAGCCAACACACCACCCCTGTTCCACACCTAGCCAACACACCACCCCTGTTCCACACCTAGCCAATACACCCACACCACCCCTGTTCCACACCTATCCAATACACCCCCACCACCCCTGTTCCACACCTAGCCAACACACCCCCACCACCCCTGTTCCACACCTAGCCAACACACCCCCACCACCCCTTTTCCACACCTAGCCAACACACCCCCACCACCCCTTTTCCACACCTAGCCAACACACCCCCACCACCCCTGTTCCACACCTAGCCAGTACAACCCCACCACCCCTGTTCCACACCTAGCCAGTACAACCCCACCACCCCTGTTCCACACCTAGCCAACACACCCCCACCACCCCTGTTCCACACCTAGCCAACACACCCCCACCACCCCTGTTCCACACCTAGCCAACACACCCCCACCATCCCTGTTCCACACCTAGCCAACACACCCCCACCACCCCTGTTCCACACCTAGCCAACACACCCCCACCATCCCTGTTCCACACCTAGCCAACGCACCCCCACCATCCCTGTTCCACACCTAGCCAACACACCCCCACCATCCCTGTTCCACACCTAGCCAACACACCCCCACCATCCCTGTTCCACACCTAGCCAACACACCCCCACCATCCCTGTTCCACACCTAGCCAACACACCCCCACCATCCCTGTTCCACACCTAGCCAACACACCCCCACCACCCCTGTTCCACACCTAGCCAACACACCCCCACCATCCCTGTTCCACACCTAGCCAACACACCCCCACCATCCCTGTTCCACACCTAGCCTAACTCTGATCACTAGAGCAGAACCCCTGAAAAAATCTATCCAATGAGCCAAGAGAGTCCAGCCCATGTAGCCCAAACACAACACACCAGCCTGCCATCAGCGTGCGTGGCTCATGAGTCTACGAGATCTGTGTAAAACATGGAAAGCTGGAAAGCTTAATAATCTTTAAAGGAACTGTATTGTTATTAAGATGAAATGACTCTTCTCTGTTCAGAGGGTTGATGGCAGGGCTGAGGGAGAATCATTCCAGGAGGAAAGACAGAATTGTATCATTCCAGAATCTGTGGAGGAGGATGAGGAGGAAGGTAATATAAATTATCCTTATCACAGTAACATTACACAGATGTACAAAAGCGTAAATAGTAGTAAAATATCAGAAAGATGATCATTCTTACCCAATACAATGACTGATGACAGGATAATGATATAGGAACTTAGTGGGGCTCTGCTCTGATGTAGTTATGTATGTTCCAGATGTGAAACGCGAGCAGGCTGGTGTTGCGGAGGAGGAGGAGGAGGAGAAGCAGACAGATGGGGTCGTGGTGTCCCAGCAGGCCGAGCGGTCAGCCTCGGATGAAGAGGATAAGCAGGGTGTCCAACAGGAATTGTCTCATGCTCAGGATGCCCCCTCCCTCTCCATACAGAATGACTCTGACTCTGAGGAATGTCTTTCATGCCAGGCTGAGGTTTCAGCTCCCTGGCTCCAGACCGCCCCACTGCTTGGCTCCATGAAGTCTCTGGAGCCCCCTACTGGAGATGACTTCCTCCTGACCCCTCCTGGGTGTGAGGTGGCTGTGGAGGGAGGCTCTCTACTCCAGGAGGTGTTGATCTCCCTCAAGGGTCCACGGACATCTGTCCTGGGGCTGGAGACAGAGGCTGTGCTCCTGGAGGTGGAGGTGAACATGGAGGGGTCAGAGGCTGAGAGCGGGGTGGATGAGCTGGCATTAAACCCACAGGAAGAAGCGTGTCTCCCCAGTGATAGACCGAACTACCTGGCAGAGCCCCGAGAGGAGGTGGAAGGTGAGCCTTATGAATCTGAGGAGGAGTTAGTGGTGGAACGTTTCTATCCAAAGGAGGAAGAGGAAGATGCCGAGGAAATCAACTCTGAGTGCTTAACCAAAGAAGATCGGGACATGCCTTCAGTGGAAAAGGGGGAGGAAGAAGAGAATGAAGAGGAGAGGGAGGAGGGGGCAGAGGTAGAGGAGAAGGAAACAGAGGAGGTTGTGGAAGATGAGAGGAGGGAAGAGGAGGACAAAATGGAGCCAGTCTCAGATGTGCCAGTGCAGACAGCCTTATTGGAGCCAGGGGGGGACGAGGATGTAACGTCAACCTCGGTGGAGGATTATTTCCAGCAGGTTCCAGACAGAGACCCTGAGAGAGCTTGTGAGAGCCCTGAGTGCACCACTGAGCTGTCTGACCAAACAGTCACAGACCAAGCCTGTCTCCCCCAGCTGCCAAACAGCAGTACACCTCCTCCAGAGTCCCTGGACCAGCCTGAGGCCCCTGCACACACCACACAGGACCAAGAAGAGCCCAGTGTAACAACTGACCAGCCCTGTATAACCAGTGCAGCCGCCGGCCCAGAGCAGAGCCCCCAGGAGCACTGCAGGGGACCAACTGCCACCGAGGATCCTGGGAAACCATCTGGTGGTTCTGAACATAATAGACCCAGGTACACCATTGCCCCTGCCTGGCAAAGGTTGGCTACCAAAGAGCTAACCTCCCCTTCTCCATCTCCCTCGGTCACTGTGCCTGGGGCTGTGGAAGCAAAAAGAGACTCCCCAAGTGGAGTGGAGCCACTTAGCCCTGTGGGGGCTGATGTCCCTGCTAGTCCCATCCCAACACAGAGCACCACAGCACCCATCATGTCACCTGAAGACACTCCCCCTGCAGCCCAGGAGGAAGAGACCCCTGAGAATCTGTTTGGTGTCAGGCTGAGGAAGACCTCTGTGGGTATGCTTCGCTTAGGCTCAGAGAGTGAAACTCCCCCTGCATCCCCAGTACACTCACTTCCCATAGAGCCACAGAGGGCCTCGTTCACTGAACCACAGTCAAACAGCAAACCTGCCCTGCCCAGAAAGCCCTCAGAGCTGGATGGTATGGTCAAGCCAAAGAGAATACCAGGTACTAAAACCATCTTCGTCAGCATCACACCAGTCAGTGTTTCCAGACGTGGGCTTTTGGCTTTATCCTTCACTTTGCAAGGTCATCTTTGTTTATATCTATTTTACAATGTTGAGCTTAAGAATTTTGACAAGACATTTAACCTGTGTATGTTATAGGAATATGGACTCATGCTGTTCTAACTTTGGACTAACAATTCATACTGAAACAGGGCCATGAGTGCTGTTGAGAGCTGACTTATTGAGAGCTATCTAACCATAGACTCATTAACACCAAGGAGAGATTCCTCCATATGACTATTTAGAGCAACAAATTAGTTGGAATTATATTGCTTTTCTACATTTTGCCCTTCATTCATTCACACCTCTATCTTCCATTTCCACTCCAAACAAAATCATTATGCCAAATTAATTTCCCAGGCAGCTCCTATATATTCCACACCAGTTGAAGACATTTCTCCTGTGTTCTTTTGTTTCAGATCTGTCTGTGGGTCGAGAGCCTAGTGGGGGACCTGGTGGGGGATCTCAATCGCCAAGCTGGATCTCATTGGCCAGACAAAAGCAGAGGATCTTAAAAGAGAACTCATTGGAGGAAACCACGGATAGCAAAGACCCTGCAGAGATGGTAGGGATGGTGCATATTGTTTCATGTGTTATTTTGTTTTCCCGAGAAGCCTACTGTTTGAGAGAGGAAAACAGTTGACTCGTCAATCAATCCATTCCTTCATTTGTTCATCCAGTCCTCACACTTGAGCAAAATACGTATTTTTGATCTTGTGCACACTGGGCAGCTCTTTATCATTTATTTTGACGCAATGACTAGATGTTTTATGACTGGCTATAAAGTTGTATAGGTTCCATTTACTTTGTTATATTGGAATGAATAAGTACATAATTCAAACTCTTCACAAAACCTACATTTCCAGGAGGAGCTTATCAGAAAAAGATCAATTCGTACATTGACAAGGCCTGTCAACAAAGACCAAGCCAAACCTCCAGGATCTCCTGTTAAAGGTTAGACTCCTCGGTATCCCACTCTGCTACACACATGCATCGCTTTCTTATTGAAGTGTTTTCATTGTTCTCATAAGTGTGATTAATCCACTGCTGCCCCCTTGTGGACCACACCTGCAAATAGAATGTTCCCATTGATAATAATCCCTACCTGATCACTACTAATCTTCAATTACATGCCTGAAATAAGACTCAAAAAAATATTGTAGGCAATTTTGATAAAAATGTGCTTTGTGGTAGGACTACTTTTGGGGGGGACAATGCTAAAAGTCTCATCTTTAAAGATGTTCTCTGCTTGTTGTCCATAGTGTTGTGTTCCCTGGAGATCTCCAAGCCTGTCGTGGTTGAGAAGGAAGGGAAGAGAGCCCTGACTCACCCAGCCCCTACAGCCCTGGCTCAGGACGAGCCCCCGTGGTTGGCCCTGGCTAAGAAGAAGGCCAAAGCCTGGAGCGAGATGCCCCAGATAGTGCAGTGAAGATGGGCCAAGCCATCCGTCCGCTGATGGATCGGAATGCATTTGCACACCCAGAGTATAATTTTGTTTTCTACTTCTTCTGCTGTTCTAATACCTTCAAGCTTCTGATTGGTCAGACACTGAAACCCTCAAATCACACGCTGCAGTGAAAGGAGTGAGTTGGGAATTGGGCCAAATGAGTAAAGGTTTTGAATTATTGATTGATACGGCATACAATTGGATTCAGTTGACATGATATGTCTTTAAGTAAGACAGACCCATGACCTAAATTAGTTATTTGTTTTAATTTCTTAACTGACAATGTCGGTCTGTATGAGGTGAGGTTCAGGTGGGTCAAAACCTTAAACCTAGCCTTGATCTTTGATTTGGGGATGAATAAGCATGGATGGAAAGAAAGAGATGAAGGTTTCTTCTTTTTATTTATTAAATCTCATGTTTTGATGTATTTTTGTATTTTTTGTATTACCTTTAACGTGTGTACATGACTTGTACATAAAATGTTCAGTAATGAACAAATGCTGTTTCTCTTTGTCATCTGAACTCAAGAACAGTAAAATACAAGGAAGTTACATCTGACAGTTGCTCCTCTTTGTACCTACTGACAATCGAGCTAACAAATATAGTTTATCACAGATAGATTTTTTTTCTTCTCATTTTGCTGATTCCCCACTTCACATTTTAACCCTCCCTCCTCCCCCAAAATGGAAACCGATTTATTTTAAACTATTATTTTTGACGAATCGAAAGATTCACTTTGCTTTTGTGTGGTAGTTCGGATTTGGTTAAATCGTGTTGGATCAAATCATGGGTAGTGATTCCTAACAGTAACCCTAGTATTTGTTTTTACAAGGGATTCAAATAGTATTTTATTTATTTATTTATTTATTTATTTATTCGCTCACTCTCCTCACTGTTCTAAAAATGAACTAATTTTATAATGTATAACAGTGGGACAACCTTACTGTAGTGACCCTGTGTTTTATAAGCGCAGATGAAAACTCTGCCACTATAATTATTTTGTGGCACAGTGAATATCCCACTTCTGACACCACACCAGTGTAATGAAGCAGGCAGGGAGAGTGAGCTTGTTCCCTCAACCTTTTGGCTCAATTAATGAATTTGTGAATATACAGTGGGGTCTGGAATTATAGAATTCATTGATAAAGAGCAAAAAATACTATTAAAAAAATAATACAAATACTGAGCTATATTGTATGAAAATAAAGTTAAATTATATTATTTTTTACTAATACAATTGGAAAAGTTTTATGATTTTGGAGAACATGTTGGGAGGGATCTTAGACCAGTCCTCCATACAGAATCTTTCCAGATCCTTGATATCCGTCTGTGCTTATGGCCTGCCCTCTTCAATTCAAACCACAGGTTTTCATTGAGGTTCAGGTCCGGAGACCTTTAAAATGATGCTGCTCTCCCAGATCGATCTCTTCAGTGTCCTTGTGGGACCAAGAAAGGATGTTTGAATAGAGTGGAAACTTTGCATCGGCAACACACACTTCAGTGGACACTTTGCATAGGCAACACACACTTCAGTGGACACTTTGCATCGGCAACACACACTTCAGTGGACACTTTGCATCGGCAACACACACTTCAGTGGACACTTTGCATCGGCAACACACACTTCAGTGGACACTTTGCATCGGCAACACACACTTCAGTGGACACTTTGCATCGGCAACACACACTTCAGTGGACACTTTGCATCGGCAACACACACTTCAGTGGACACTTTGCATTGGCAGCACACACTTCAGTGGACACTTTGCATCGGCAATACACACTTCAGTGGACACTTTGCATTGGCAACACACACTTCAGTGGACACTTTGCATCGGCAACACACACTTCAGTGGACACTTTGCATAGGCAACACACACTTCAGTGGACACTTTGCATCGGCAGCACACACTTCAGTGGACACTTTGCATCGGCAGCACACACTTCAGTGGACACTTTGCATCGGCAGCACACACTTCAGTGGACACTTTGCATCGGCAGCACACACTTCAGTGGACACTTTGCATCGGCAGCACACACTTCAGTGGACACTTTGCATCGGCAGCACACACTTCAGTGGACACTTTGCATCGGCAGCACACACTTCAGTGGACACTTTGCATCGGCAACACACACTTCAGTGGACACTTTGCATCGGCAACACACACTTCAGTGGACACTTTGCATCGGCAACACACACTTCAGTGCTCTGGGAGTATTTATAGCCCTGTGAGTTTGACACTTCATTATCGAGAGCTGTCCTTCATGACCCACAACAACCATTACTTGTACCACCTTCTTCATCTAGATATTTTCACTAACTTTCTAGGTAAAAAAACAAACAATTTATACACAAATGATGTGACTCCATTACAAGGTGTCTTGAGAGTTGATGTACCCATGCGTTTTGTAGTCATCAAATCTTTGTCAAACATTGACGTTGAGGGAGAATCTAAGCAATCAAATATTGTTGTTTTTTCAGAAACAAGGGAACAGATCATTGGGACTCAGATACCATCTAGATTCCGTGGCAGTGGAACTTATAGTGATATCATTCTGCCCACCAGTGGAGTCCAGACTGAAGGTGCTGGGACGTACTGCAGGTGCTGAGGGAGAATTGAAGAGACAGTGACATGGAACACTGACTGAACACCCACCTAGGAACCCAGCCAGATCCTGATGTGGGCCACCAGGCTGATAAAAATACAGAGGTTGACAGAGAGACAGAGCTGCCAGGTGAAGGATGGAATCTGAGCATCAACAGAAGCCAAATAACTCTTTCAGCTCAGAGCATGGGGGGACTTGCTGCTAGATCCGTATCGGTCCAGCAGAGCATCGAGATTAGTGCAACTGCAACTCTTCTCTCTCCTTCCCATCGCACGATGACCACTAGCACACGCAGCAGAGCTACTGCCACTCTGAGGATGTTGTCTTGGGGTTAGCTTGCTTCTACTATATGTTGGTGCTCAACCTCCTCTTCAAAAGGCTGTTAAGTGAGGGTTTCATCATGATCGTCATTGTTCGGCTGCAGAACTGTCAACCTGAAGCGTTCTTCAGTATCTACGGTCACTGGCAAGGTTTGCTATTTGATGTGTTTGCAGCCAAGGTTTCAACGCAAACATAATACACAAATAGTAAAGGGGGACACCCAATAAAACATGCTTGAGCATCGCATTAAAAACACTCATCTTTGTTTTGAGAATTTCTATTCAAGGTACAGACTGACTAACTCTAGCTTTGACTCATTTTATGCAACCTAAAGTTATTTTATTGAACTGCAAAAATGATTCTGAATTACCAAGAAATGTTGATTAAATACTATAACCTCAATTTAAAGCAGAGTCTGTGATTAGCTGGACTGACCTACAGTACCAGTCAAAGGTTTGGACACACCTACTCATTCAAGGGTTTTTCTTTATTTGACTATTTCCTGCATTGTAGAATAACAGTGATGACATCAAAACCATGAAATAACACACATGGAATCATGTGGCAACCAAAAAAGTGTTAAATCAAAATATATTTCAGATTCCTCAAAGTAGCCACCCTTTGCCTTGATGACAGCTTTGCACACTCTTGGTGTTCTCTCAACCAGCTTCATGTGGAATGCTTTTCCAACAGTCTTGAAGGAGTTCCCACATATGCTGAGCAGGTGTTGACTGCTTTTCTTTCACTCTGTAGTCCAACTAATCCAAAACCATCTCAATTGTGTTGAGGTCTGGTGATTGTGGAGGCCAGGTCATCTGATGCAGCACTCCATCACTCTCCTTGGTCATATAACCCTTACACAGCCTGGAGGTGTATGTTGGGTCATTGTTTTGTTGAAAAACAAATGATAGTCCCACTAAGAGCAAACCAGATGGGATGGCGTATCGCTGCAGAATGCTGATGTATCCATGCTAGTTAAGTGTGGCTCGAATTCTAAATAAATCACACAGTGTCACCAGCAAAGCACCATCACACCTCCTCCATGGTGGGAACCACACATGCGGAAATTATCCGTTCACCTACTCTGCGTCTCACAAAGACACGGTGATTGGTTCCAAAAATCTCACATTTGGAGTCATCAGACCAAAGGACAGATTTCCACCAGTCTAATGTTCATTGCTCGTGTTTCTTGGTCAAAGCAAGTCTCTTCCTCTTATTGGTGTCCTAGTAGTGGTTTCTTTGCAGCAATTCGACCATGAAGGCCTGATTCACGCAGTCTCCTCTGAACAGTTGATGTTGAGATGTCTGTTACTTGAACTCTGTGATGCTTTTATTGGTGCTGCATCTCTGAGGTGCAGTTAACTCTAATGAACTTATCCCTTGCAGCAGAGGTAACTCTCGGGCTTCCTTTCCTGTGGCTGTCCTCTTGAGAGCCAGTTTCATCATAGCGCTTGATGGTTTTTGTGACTGCACTTGAAGAAACTTTCAGAGTTCTTAAAATGTTCCGTATTGACTGACCTTCATGTCTTAAAGTAATGATGGAATGTTGTTTCTCTTTGATTATTTGAGCTGTTGTTGCCATAATATGGATTTGGTCTTTCATCAAATAGGGGTATCTTCTGTATATGACCCCTACCATGTCACAACACAAATGATAGGCTTAAACACATTAAGAAGGAAATAAATTCCACAAATTAACTTTTAACAAGGCACACCTGTTAATTAAAATGCATTCCAGGTGACTACCTCATGAAGCTGGTTGAGAGAATGCCAAGAGTGTGCAAAGCTGTCATCAAGGCAAAGGGTGGCTACTTTGAAGAATCTCAAATATAAAAGATGTTTTGATTTGTTTAACACTTTGACTACTACATGTTTCCATGTGTGTTATTTCATAGTTTGATCTCTTCACTATTATTCTACAATGTAGAAAATAATAAAAATATTTGAAAAAGCCTTGAATGAGTAGCTGTGTCCAACATTTTGACTGGTACTGTATATCAAACTCAAAGCATACCTTGTTGATCCATTAGAACTGCAGTAGCATGGAAACGAAGTCAGAGGGAGCATTAACACTGCCTGTTGCTATTAAGCCATTCCTGCATTGCACAGTACACATTCCACATACTGTACCTGAAAATACCCTTTAGTTTGTAATGACTTAGATGGAACTTACTTTTACATGATATGATTAAGCAGGCACACTGTCTTCCTTCCTGTGTACTAGTATTTATAACTAAGTAGCCTACTTTACCCAATTACATGTTATACAACCACACTTGGAACGGCTTGGCTCGCTTGACCTTCTTGGGCTGCGCTGCCATTGCAAACCTCTGTGCCATTTTCTGCTGTGTTACACAAGCACATTACTCACATCAAGGGCTTTATTATGTCTAGTGAATAAGGCACCTACACACCCAGTGAATGGCCCGGGCCAGGTACTGTTATGTAAAGGCTGTTCAGCTACAGCTGTCTAAGTGCAGATATGTCAGCCCAGCCATTTGCTTCTATGGTCAGAGTGTTGAAGGGTTACAAACCTTATTAAATGCTAGGTATTATTTATTTTTGACAACTTAGTGAATTGAGCTTCACCTCACTAAGAAGTGTGATTCTACAGTTTTCCTGATGTCCACAGTGTCCACTTTTTGACTACTGGACCGCACTGACAGTGACCGGGCTGGAGAGGGGGTATTTGTTACATCATGCACATAAAAGCATGTACAGGGCTGTGAAAAAGTATTTGCCCCCTTCTAATGTTCTCTACTTTAGTATATGTTCGATACTGAATGTTATCAGATCTTCAAACAAAACCTAATATTAGATAAAGAAAACCTGAGTGAACAAATAACACAACAATGACTTACTTATTTCATAAACAAAGTTATGCAACACCCAATGCTCCTGTGTGTAAAAGTAATTGCCCCCTTACACGCAATAACTTGTTGTGCCACCTTAAGCTGCAATGACTCCAACCAAATGCTTCCTGTAGTTGTTGGTCAGCCTCTCACATCGCTGTGGAGGAATTTTGGCCCACTCTTCCATGCAGAATTGCTTTAACTCAGGGACGTTTGTGGGTTTTCAATCATGAATTGCTCATTTCAAGACCTGCCACAACATCTCAATTGTGATTAGGTCTGGACTTTGACCAAGCCATTTCAAAACTTCACATTGGTTGCTTTTTAGCCATTTTCATGTAGACTTGAGTGTGTGTTTTGGATCATTGTCTTGCTGCATGACCCAGCTGCGCTTCAGCTTCAGCTAACAGATGGATGGCCTGACATTCTCCTGTAGAACTCCCTGATACAGAGCAGAATTCATGATTCCTTCTATTATGGCAAGTCGTCCGGGTCTTGAGGAAGCAAAGCATCCCCAAACCACCATTATGTCTGGCGAAAACTAAAATGTGAAGATTTGGAATGGCCTACTCAAAGTGCAGATCTACTCCTAATTGAGATGTTGTGGCAGAACTTCAAACGAGCAGTTCATGCTTAAAGCACCACAAATATCACTGAGTTAAAGCAGTTCTGCATGTAAGAGCGGGCACAAATTCCTCCACAGCGATGTGAGAGACTGATCAACAACTACACGTGTTGTATTTGGCGCATGTGACAAATACAGTTTGATTTGATTGCAGCTAAAGGTGGAACAACCGGTTATTGAATGAAGTGGGGCAATTACTTTTTCACACATGTGAATTGGGTGTTGCGTAACTTTGTTAATTAAATCAATAAAATAAGTATATTTTTTTGTTATTTGTAAACTGAAGTTCCCTTTATCTAATATTACGTTTTGGTTGAAGATCTGATAACATTCAGTATAAAAAAATATGCTAAGACAAAATCAGACAGGGAAAATACTTTTTCGTGGCATTATACTTCCAGATGACAAAAGTGGTTCGGAGAGGGGAGATAACCGAGGCACTGACTCATGAAATGTCTTTTGTGTTCCACAACCTTCCATTTCAGCCCATGGGTTAAGCTCATGTGCATGGGGTGTTTTGTTGGAGGCACAGACCACACATTCCCAAGAGTCAGGAATGTTTCAGTGGCAGAGATGTTTCCTGTGTTTCAGCTCATGTTGATAGCCCTCTCAAACGTTGCTTTTGAAAAGCCTTTGCAATCTAATGGCCCCCTCATCTGGTGTTTAAACAATATGTATTTATTTAATTGAATTAGAGTAGACAAGTGTAATGCAAGATAAGACTATGGCCACATACACAATACAACTTGTACAACTGATGTAAAATGCATTTTACACAATGGTTGTGATACAACAGTCTGCCTGCACAAAAATCATTACACAATCATTGGGTGGTGTCTCCACATTGCCTGTGGAAAAATGTTTTTGTGGACAAACTCTCTGTTGCATCGCAACTGTTGTCACATGTTGTAAACTAGGATGTGTACTCTTTAGTTTGACTATTCCTCATCACAGACAAAGCTTTGAGGGATACAAAGACAAACCCTGCAATATCCGCTGCAATATGATAACCATTATACAACACTTTGATTAGGCACATTAAAATAGCATGCATTTATTCGCAGCAGCTTAAGGCTGAGGGCAGGCTGTCTGCACATTACAAGCACAGCCAGCCCAGTGTGACAGCATGGAAGTGTTGGCAGCATTGAAGCGATAGGAGACAGTAGGAGCCATCCATCCACTGGTAGCATCTCAGAGCTACCAGCCACAGGCAGCAGCATCTCAGGGCTATACATGGAGCACCTAACACTGTATCATACGAGCTTGTGGCACACACAGTCACACACTTCTCACATGGGCACTCTCTAGCCCTTTGACACACTGCCCTCTCTCATGCAGTTTCCCACACTGTTTACAATGGACGATCTAGCACTAAGTGTGAGTTCTGTCGTCACATCAGCACACAGACAGGCACTTAACCTCCCAGATACCTTTTCTGGGTAAGTTAGGTAACCAGTTTTCCCACAATGCACTGCTTTGCCCTACTTCTGTCAGTGTGCTACATGTTTTATAAAATTGGGGGAAGGTGTATCCGCCAAGTTCCAATAGCAACCCCTCTAGTGGCCTTATCACTTCAGTTACATAACCTTACTTGGCGTGTAACATAGGACTAGTGTTATGTGGCCAGTCTGGCTAGGGCACGCTGATGAGGGATCTGTTTAAAGGCGTATGCTGAGAAAGAGTATCTTTATACTCTCTAGTTCCAGTGGGGCTCTCAGTACAGTTGAATAATATCTGGCTTAGTCGCTTCACACCTTTGAGATCCCATTTGTCACTCACTAAAGTTTGTTTATGCATTTTTCTGTCCTGAACAAACAAAGCATGACGCCTTATTCAAAATAACAAAGATGGGGGGGGGAGTCCCTTGCCATTTTGGCACGATTCCTGTACCGACTGCTGAAAAATGCCCTCTCCCAAAGGCAGACAAGACACCCTGATCCTCTGCAGATGCTAACCCCATTTCAAAGTTTACGTAACGTCTGACTGCCCCGTTATGTAAGCCCTATTAAATATATCCCCATGGCTTCTCCCTCCCTCACTCCCACCAGACTGCTAATTACATTGGTGCTACTTGTCCCCTCTTCCTCAGAGTCCATTATCCCTCCCAGTCAGGGACGTGCGGTTCGGTATGGGTAAGGTCATCTCCTCCAGCAAAAAGGCAGAGCTGCAGAATGTGGGGCAGTGGGGCAAGGGGAGTGGAATAGTGTTTCCTTCCTCCTAAACCGTGACCTACATTCACACTGTTGTGTAAAGTCAATGCAGCCTTACATAAGCTTTCTGTTATGTCCCAACATTCTAGACGTTTCTAAAGAGCTATATTGATACTTTAGACTAACATGTAACCAAAGGAGAAAAATGTTGAATACGTGACGAGACCAATGACAGACCATCGGTTTAGCTCTTATTCCACTAATTAAGTGCCTTTTTTATTCAGACGTATGTTTTCTGTACATTGTATAACATTGCAATGACTACATTTCCATCAAAACAGAAATATAACGTCGGATAAGATGCCTACAACATACATTCCATTTTTTTTGTAAAGACATACAGTTCGAGGCAATTATACCTGTGTTATACAATCACCCAAAAAAGACTTCATCCGTGGTCACCTCATCTCCATAGAAACAAATGACATGTCCATTTGAATTAGCATGTTCTGTGGTGGAAGAGCTAGAGGTCAGTGTGACAGAGGTAGAAGGCTTCAATCATTAGAGCAAGGTTCAATGTGGAATTCAAAAAGGACAGGAAGATACAACGTTGTTGTTGTATCTGAAAGTCCAGCTGAAAATACTCAAATTGTGTTCTTGCGTTGAGATGATTTTCATTTAGTTGGGATAAAATACACAATATAATACCAATATTTGTAACAACAACAATACTCACAATAAACCAGGACTGGAATTGTTTAAATTACTGTTTTTCTCCTCAGTAATAGTTTGGAATTTAAGCCAAGTCTTCCTCGGTGGAACGCTACCGTGAACCCTTAATTCTGCTACATAGTTTGAGCTTTATGGTACTGGCATCATGGAAGAAATCCAACTTAAGGCACTAAATGTTGAAAAAGATTCGAAATCACTGAGTGTTTGATGCTACCGTTTATGAGGACTGCCAGTGGACAACAACTGCTATGACAAGATGACCGTTCAAATGTCAGAAATAACTATTCCAACTCCTTCGTGAGCTTTTAGAATGGTTAGACTGCTGCCTGTTTCATCTGACTGTAATGTGTGTTCGGAAAATCATTTCAGAGTGTTTTGGGCTTAGGTCAGGACAACCTAATGCAAAACGTTTTTCTAAAACCAAACTGAGAATAGTAGAAAATGGTAAGAGTGACAAGGCTGATAAATCCTGCACGCTCTACAAGTTGATATTTCCCTCGTCTACAGTTATTTGCATGTTCACATTCATGTCGTTGTCTTTTGTATACAAGACAGGAATCACGCTGCACAAGTGGAAACCATTATTGCAAAATCACTCTGAGTTTGTTCGTCACGTGCGTCATCTCTAATTTATGACCATATAATGTTGCAAATAATAAGAGACAAGGCAGCCCTATATGAATACAATAACCTACACTTGGCCCTTGGAATACAAAACATAATAGTTGTTCATTAACACATTTCCACAAGATTTAACAACAACATAACCATCCTGGTTCAACATTGTCTGTATAAAAAGGTGATCATCATAACATAAAAACAACAGCAGAAAACTAGTTTTTTTTTTAAAGTGTCAGACAAAGAATCATGTAATGTCCAACAAAACAATTAAAAAGGTTTTCCTTTCTTAAAGGCAAATCCCACGACCCATCTTTGCTCACCATGTGAGTATCACTTATGCTGCTGCTGCAAAGTAGGTCATGTAAATAACAATACACATTCCATCGTAAGTAGGAGATCGCCCCATTCAACTGGAGGTGTATCACACTCATCTCCACCAGAACAGGGAGGAAATCCGGTTATCTGAATGATAGAGTTAAAGCAGCAGCAGAACTTGTTCTGTATCGGCATTTTGTTAACTCACTTTCTACATTTTCAGGGGTTTTGGTTTTGATAGCATGTCATTTGTGGTGGTTAACAAACCCTATGGAAAAAAAAGTTATTTATGTAATAGTTTAGAGTTTGTCATCCCTCCCAGGCATGTAAACATGTTACATGCACATGCTGTGTTTATAAATAATAAAGAAAAAATAAAGAAAAAAATAAAGAAAATCATTATTGTCTTTAAAGGACACTGATTAAGCACACTGATTCAGTCCATAAATATCCTCTTCTAATCCTTGGAAGGAAGAAATAATCAGCATCACATTTTGGTAATCTAATCAAAGCCCACTTGCCAATAACCTATTTACGCAGAAGGCTTTCGTTAACATTTGGTCTTTCTGACAAAACAGACATCCACAGGGAGGAGATGGATGGTTGTGTGAGGGTTGGAGTCACCGAGAGGAGCGGTTGCGGGTCATGAAGAGGAGTACTCTGCGGATGCCACTGAGTCTGTCCTTCAGGGAGGTCAGGGCAAGGAAGGGCAGCTGGGCTCGACCCTGCAGAGGAAGGACTGCCAGCAGCCACCAGCACCAGGACGGCCCATTGGGGCTGGCCTACAGGGGACAACCAGAACAATCTATCCATAACCTGTTCAATACAAACTGTGCCGTATCAAAATAGAGTGAACACAAATACGATCTGTATCCAGAGTTCACATATTTACCTGTGGTTCAGAGTTTTTCTCCGGCATGGGCCCAAAGTGACCCACGATCCTCTCCATCTGTTCTGCTCTGAGGGAGTTGACCCAGATTAAGGCCTGGTCGTACACTGCATCATGTAGACTCTGCAGCTCCTTCTCTGTCACACCCTCCACCTATACAGAACAGAAACAGCCTTTATTAGCACAGCGAGATACACGAACACACTTTAAACATGTTCAAACAAGTTCAGAGAACATTCACGCAAATGCTTGAGTTTATGTGATTAACAAATAACCTTAATGTCTTCCAGGTATTCAATGTCTGCTGTGTTGTACCCATCTCTCTGGTGGTGCTCAATGACTTTAAACCTTCTTTTCCCGATGGTGTCAACAACGGAGCGGCCATCTGCAAAGAATTCCACGTTTCGGATCTCCAGGAGGCAACCATAATCTGCAAATCTATGGGGAAGGAAAAAAAGTAGATATGGTAAGCAAATAAGACCAAAAATGTGCTTACGGCATTCACAGGGGGACCAAACAATAAAATAGGCTATATAAACTATCTGAAGTTGCTTATACAAAATGACATGCAAGACCTGCTCAGTTCTGATAATACCCTAAGGCCCTCAATGGGGACAAACAAGAGAATTAACCCAATGGGGCCAGACAAGAGAGTTGACCCAATGGGGCTTCTGAGTTGTTAACATGAACTGCCAGATGATGCCGATGTCCCCTGTCTGACTGAGGAATATGCAACACAATGTCTCTCTGCTTTGTACAGGCTTTACTCACCCTTTGAGGTTATCATCGAGGCACATTCCAAACTGCTTGGTGCCCATCTCCATACACCTGCGGATCATCAGCCGGTAGCAGGGCTCAAAGACGTGAAGAGGGCATGGAACTGTGGGGAAGGCCATGGTGCAAACAAATATAGGCACGTTCTTGTTTAGACTGCAAAAGAAGAAATCAAAGTAGAGAAAATTATTAGTTTGAGGAAATAATATATCCAAAGTTACAGGTGAAGAAACATAAATGCCATGTTTACATGTCTTTGTTACACAGTACTGGATCAATGGGGTAGTGTCTGTATGCTGACGTGATTCTTACTTCGATAAGTCTGCAATCTCCTCCGCGTTGACTTTCTGCCTATCTATGAGCTCGGATGGCAGATACGTGCAGATGAGGTTCTCCACCAAGACAGTCTTGTTGTATTTACTTTCTGACAGATACTCTTTCAGATCCATCTTGCAGAGAGGACACTTGGGGTTGTAGTCCAGACATCGCTCGAGGCATTTCAGACAGAAGGTGTGTCCACAAGGAGTGGTGACTGGTTCATAAAAGAGCCTAGGGTATACCATGGAGAGAAAGGATACTCAGAACGTCTCACACTACTCTAGTGTTGATTACTTTCAGGTTCTTATTTATAGTGCATTGCATGTCAATTAGAATGTTTGAAAATTAAATGTAAGCTATAATGGTGAAAATAAGTTGTTTACCAATTAATCTTTATTGCTTAATACTATCAGAAAGGAAGATTGATATCTTGTGTTCACTTGTAAACTAACTGACTTGTATCAGGCTGAGGAAATAACTTTTAATCCTAGAATATCAGAATCAAAAGCAGAACACTATATTACTATCCTTTTAGCCTTAAGTGGCAAATACTACAATTTAGCTACAAGTATTGTCATGGATGGTAGTACTCACCTCATACACAGAGAACACTCCAGGTCAGTCGGGTCTATGAGGCCAGCAAGCACTGTACTCCAGGAAGTTGCCTGTTCATTCTGGGTCACTTCTGTAAAGGAGAACCATTTGAGTTAGAATGTGAATCTCAACGACTACTTCACTTACAGTAGACATCATGCCAATAAAGCTCCATTGAATTGAAGAGCAGAGACAAGAGGCATTTAAACTTACCATATCTGGAACGCTTGCAGATGTCGCTACTGTCCAATTGGCTGTCCTCAGACGAGCTACGTTTGAGGAAGACGCTCCTGTTGGTGACGCTGGGATGGCAGACATTCACCTGATTTTCTCTTTTCTTTCCGCTGCATGTCTCAAACGAGCCATCTGTCTTAGATTCACTCATCGTGGGCGACAACGTCAACTTCTCGTCAGAGGCGATGATGTTCTTGTATTCCTGTGAGAAAGGGTGATGATAGGACATTTCAGTAAGTTCATGAGCTCAACTCCAGGCACTATATGATAGTACTGTATTGCATAGACAAACTCAGAAGATAGATGACTTCTCTTACCTTGTAAGATGTGGTGATGATGCAGCTTGAGGTGTTCAGAGCGTCACCTTTAAATCTACTTCTGGAAGATAGTAGACTTGTGCAGTCCAGGATTCTTCTGTGTACTTGATCAGTGACAGGGGCCAGGAGATCACTCAGAATATTTTGCGCCTCTGTTTTTGCCAGTTTACTCTCAGGGTCTAATGCAATGACGACCAGGTACTCTCTTAACACTTCTTCACATTTCCCCAGAGTGACAAGAGCTTGTGCTTTTCTAATATGTCCCTGGAAGAAAAATCATGTTTAGTAATCAGTACAATCCTACAATCTCTTTGCATTGTGAAGTTCTGATGATAGATCTAAATGAAACATGGCAAAACATCCAACACTCACCATGGACCAACGAGGCATGAGCTTGCATGCCATCTCTGCATCATGGAGGGTATCCTGGTAATTCTTCAGACTGGAATTCATCTGTGATCGGTTGCTGTACAGAACATGGTCCCTTGGAGCTGGAAAATAAATACAACATACTGAAAATGATAATCTATTAATTATTCCATCATTCTATCATTGAATGTCACACAAGACCATTGTTCTTTAGATCACAGTGCAAATGTGGGGATTTTTGATTGTTGTGGTTCAACATTTGAAGAAGTATATGTTTAATCAATAATGACAGTGGAACCAATACTCCTGTGTCTACTGTTGAACTTGAATTACCCTTGACCCACATTTATTTTACTGTTTGTTACACGATCGCAACAAAATGCCATGGCTCACATGTCACTCAATGTTTGTTCGCCAAGCCCAGTGTTTCCCAAACAACCCTGGCCTAGCCTACATAACATTTTATTTAACCTTCACACGCCCATGTCTGACAAAAGCACGATTCTCTCCTAATTAAGGGGTTACAGCCTAGTAAAACAGGATACATTGTTATAATAATTTCCCCATCGAAATCTTACAATGTAGCGCAGTTTACACCACACGCTGCTGATTCAGCTGTCAATTAAACCAGCCCATGGGCACTGAAAACAGTACTCTACATACTGTTGCAACATTGCATAGGATTTAATTGAATTTAATTTCATTTAGAACATTGATTTCAATGAAAAGGTCAAATGCCATACCTATTTGTATTGCTTTGTTGTATTT
Source organism: Oncorhynchus gorbuscha (assembly GCF_021184085.1). NCBI lineage: Eukaryota > Metazoa > Chordata > Actinopteri > Salmoniformes > Salmonidae > Oncorhynchus > Oncorhynchus gorbuscha. The sequence goes on from NC_060195.1 coordinate 24,071,764, forward strand.
TTCCAAAGCAGAATCCGTTTTCTCTGAATATAGTCCATTCCCCTCACGTCTCAGATGAACAGCAAGTAATTGAACTGGAAACCACTTTGATAACAAGTTACTAAGAACAACATTCACTCTATAATTGTCCACATCATTGCATTTGGTCACGTCATTGCACTCTTTGCAGCAGACGGGCGTTTTTTCTCTGTCCAGGCACTTTTTGCAAAAGCAGTGTCCACAGGGCAAGGTAACTGGCTCGTATAGAAATCTATAACATATTCTGCAGGTAAATGCATCATATCCAACGCAATAAGAGTTCGTCTCCTGCCTGTTGCTTTGACTGTGTGTCCCATCATTTATTTTAATACTGTTAGAGAGATATTTAATAAGATTCTCCAGATGGACTGGTCGGAGTCTCTCGATTTCAGCCGCTTTTCGGTAGATTTCGAAAGCTTCGTTCAATTTGCCAGCAAATGCCAGGGCATCGGCTCGTTTCACCAACAGATCTTGCTGCTTACCAGGGTCACGGAGGAGCAGCATTTGACATTCGTATATGTCTGCTGCGAGCCCGAAGTTTTTAGATTTAAACGCTTCTACCGCAAGAAGCAGCATACAACCTGTACTATCCGTTCCCATGATGACTGCTGTTGTGTAGTATTCTCGCGAAATTAATATTTCCTTTTTGGAACAACAGGTCGTTCTCTATTTATCTCATTTTCTGAAGTCTTCGCCCCTGTTCAGCTCACTACTCAGACGATATGATAGCACACCATAAATAATATTCTCACTTTTAAAAAATAAATAAATAAAAGTTACATAAACTGTCATGTGACCACAGCCAGCTGTTTGTATTGGACAGGTTTCTAACGCAGTTGCCTAATAACAATTCAGTTGTAACAGAGCGTCTGGACTGAAGCGGTCAATGTGCTGAAATGGGTCTAATGCGTAATACTTGTATAGATGTACGTAGGTTGATGGCATTCCATCACTGGTCTGTTGGACAGTAGAGCATATGGGGCGGCAGGCTGCCTAGTGGTTAGAGCGTTGGACCAGTAACCGAAAGGTTGCTAGATCTAATCTCCGAGTAGACATAGTAAAAATCTGTCTTTCTGCTCCTGAACAAGGCCGTTAACCCACGAAAACCCTCTAAAATAGGATTCTGAGAATCCTTTTTGGTTCCACATAGAACCACCTCAAGGATGATATTTGGAAGCAGATGTTCTACCAAATAAGGTTTTATGTGAACTGAAAAGGGTTCTATCTGGAACCTTATTTTCAGAGGGTTCTCCTACAGGGACTAAAAGTTCTACATAGCACTCTGAGTATGTTGCAGTAGGCTATAAAGTGATATAATAGAGAGGGGGATGAATGAGCCAATTGTAAACTGGGGATTAATAGGTGACTGTGACTGACGGTTTGAGGGCCAGATTGGGAATTTAGCCAGGACACCGGGGTTAACACCCCCACTCTTACGATAAGTGCCATGGGATCTTTAATGACCTCAGAGAGTCAGGACACCAGTTTAACATCCCATCCAAAAGATGTCACTCTACACAAGGTAGTGTCCCTAATCACTACCCTGGGGCATTTGGATATTTTTTTAGACCAGAGGAAAGAGTGCCTCCTACTGGCCCTCCAACACCACTTCCAGCAGTATCTGGTCTCCTATCCAGGGACTGACCAGGACCAACCCTGCTTAGCTTCAGAAGCATGCCGGGTGGTATGCTGCCGGAATTAATGTGGCACATTAATAGGCACTGTGCTAGAGGCAGTATTACATGGAAATTGTGTTTTTATTCATTCAAGGACAAAAGACTGTTAGTGGGTTACATTGTTACCCGAATTCCTCCACACAGGTAGGTCGTATGAGCTTGCAAATGAACTCAATCCCATTTTCAGACAGCCAGGGACAGGTCAACCTTCTTTTACAGTGACTCTGAAAGTGGGCCATCGGTGTAACCCAGTCAGTCTAGACCTGGATGAGGTTTAGCCTTCATCCTGTGGCTGACCCATAACTTTCCCCCATGTCACCTTAGCAATTCTAGGTCAACTTTACTTTGCATTGTAATTTAAAATAAACACATGGTTATAAACACAAACAATACATTTACTGTTAACACCATTATTAAGTCAAGTGCTAATACAAATATCTGATATTTAAAACACAACACCCATTTTGGTACAAATGATCATATTTAATATCTACAGTATGACATGTCAAACTTATAAATCCTTTTTATGGCAAAAACCTTGCCTGATGAAACCATCTTCTCATAACCTTACTGACATGCACGGTTAATCTTGAATCTTCAAAACGCTTCTCTTCTCCAGATCGTTCATCTCTTTAAGAATAAGCGCAACGTTGTATCGGAGTTCTTGGAACTTGGAAACAGGCACCTAGAGAAAAAACCCAGACATATTTAAAAAAAGGTAGACTGGTAGAATGACGTTGCCATGAGCAGTATGCCATGTTCTCTTCACTCATTTACAACGTGGTAGCCACGGAACCAAAACAGCGGAGAAGTTGAGCCTCGTGCTTCAACGTCAACGTCCTTAGTTGCTGCGGAAATTGACCCACTATGCTGTTTTCTTTCTGCATCTATGTCATATTGCTGAGTCTACCTTTAAAAATTACCCAATTGTATTGAAGGAAATAACACTATTATTAACATTATGAATGCTGATATCAAGCTCTGTCATACAAATGGACTATGGAATAAATGCTATGTCTGATTACTTGTTTGAACACAGAACAATATTTATGTTTGAGGGTTCTTCATGCCAGACAGTTCTTCACCATAAGACGTTGACAGTCTAAAACAGATGTAGCCCATATTCTAGTCTAAATCATGTTGTACACAGTTGCATAAAGCAGGGACACACTGTTACATAGTAACCTACTTGCAACTGTGATAGGCCAACATATTTACAGGCCGAGTAATTACACACATCTTTACATGCATTAGACAAACTTAAATCAACCCTCACCCGAGTAAGCCAGTGAGGAGACGTGCATATGAAAGCCATAACCAGCAAGTTGTTTGTGTTTTTACCTCAAAGCGATGGGCCTTTCCATCTGAGAGCTTCATCTGCATTAAAATGGAGGGCTGCAAGGCACGAGCTAGGGAGCTTCCAAGAAAACAACAGACAATGTGATGCATGTATTATTAAATCAGAGCCTTCTAAGCAATACAGTTTGCTTTTTAAATTCTCACTACAGAATGAAATGTGTTAACTATTTATCAAACCATTTATTGTACTACTATATAACGATAACACTGCATGCATTTTTTTCTCAGTTTAATTCTCTGTTCAATTTCTCCATCAAAAAGTTGACCCTCCTATGTGATAGTGAACAAAGTATAGTGTACCTTGTTGATATGGCCACATCCACTCTCCATCTAAAATCCTTCAGGGAGGGTAATCGAGGCCCCTGCTGTGTAGCCACTGCCTCCAGTGCTGTTCGTCTGAAACCCCCCCCAGAGAAAGCAAGGGACAGTAAGCTGATCCACAATCACAGAGTGAGCACCACAGGGGTCTCTGTGCACAATAAACCCACCACTTAAGTGCTGGAAACCTGGATTTTAGTTTAAGACAAACCTTTTCATTAAGTTTGTCATTTCGTGCATTCGGAAAGTAAACAGACCCCTTGATTTTTTCCAAACTGTTACATTACAGCCTTATTTAAAAAAAATGATTTGATTGTCCCCCCCAGCAATCTATACCCAGTGGTGGAAAAAGTACCCAATAGTAGTCATACTTAAGTAAAAGTAAAGTTCTCTCTTAAGGATCTGACCCCCCTTTTTTTCCTCTAAAAATGACATACCCAAATCTAACTGCCTGTAGCTCAGGACCTGAAGCAAGGATATGCATATTCGTGATACCATTTGAAAAGAAACACTTTGAAGTTAGTGGAAATGTTAAATTAAAATGTAGGAGAACACCACATTAGATCTGGTGAAAGATCAAATAAAAACGCTTTTTTGTTGTTGTACCATCATCTTTGAAATGCAAGAGAAATGCCATAATGTATTACGCCAGCCCGAGCGAATTTAGATTTTGGCCACTAGATGGCAGCAGTGCATGTGCACATTTTTAGATCGATCCAATGAACCATTGCATTTCTGTTTAAAATGTATCAAGACTGCCCAAATGTGCCTAATTTGTTTATTAATACATTTCCAAGTTCACGACTGTGCGCTCTCCTCGAACAATAGCATGGTATTCTTTCACTGTAATAGATACTATAAATTGGACAGTGCAGTTAGATTAATCTTTCTGCCAATATCAGATATGTCTATGTCCTGGGAAATGTTCTTGTAACATACAACCTCAAGCTAATCACATTAGCCTACGTTAGCTCAACCCCCCAAAGGGGTTCCCACTGATCCGGTATTAATAGAAAATTACTCAAGTTAGTCACCCACTAAAATACAACTTGAGTAAAAGTCTAAAAGTATTTGGTTTGAAATATACTTTTGTCTCAAATGTAATTGCTAAAAAAATATTTAAAAATCCATATATTACAGAATTTACAAATTAAGCATGTGTGTTTAGTGAGACCACCAGACCAGAGGCAGTAGGGATAAGAGAATTTGACAATTTTCCTGTCTTGCTAAGCATAAACATTTAAGTACTTTGGGTCTTAGGGAGAATGTAAGGAGTAAAAATTACATTGTTTTCTTTAGGAATTTAGCAAAGTAAAAGTAGTCAAAAATATAAATAGTATAGTAAAAGTACCTATACCCCTCAAAAACAATTTAAGTAGTACTTTCAAGTATTTTTACCTAAGTACTTTAAACCACTGACAATACCACATAGTGACAAAGCAAAAACAGGTTTAGGCATTTTTACAAATGTATAAAAAAAAAAAAAAACACCAATATTACATTTATATAAGTCTTAAAGACCCTTTACTCAGTATTTTGTTAAAGCATCTTAGGCAGCTATAACAGTAGAGTCTTCTTGGGTATGACAACAAGATTGTATTTGGGGACTTTCTCCCATTCGTCTGTGCAGATCCTTTCAAGCTCTGTCTGGTTGGATGGGGAGGGTCGCTGCACAGCTATTTTCAGGTCTCTCCAGTGATGTTTGATCGGGTTCAAGTCCCAGCTCTGGCTGGACCACTGCACTTTACTCCGTTCATCTTCCCACGATCCTGACTAGTCTCCCAGTCCTTGCCGCTGAAAAACAGCATGATGCTGCCACCACAGTGCTTCACTGTAGAGAGGGTGCCTGCTTTCTTCCAGATGTGACACTTGGCCTTCAGGACAAAGAGTCCAATTTTGGTTTCATCAGACCAGAGAATATGGTTTCTCATGATCCGAGTCTTTACGTGCCTTTTGGAAAACTCCAAGCGGGCTGTCATGTGACTTTTACTGAGGAATAGCTTCCGCCTGGCCACTCTACCATAAAAGGCCTGATTGGTGGAGTGCTGCAGAGATGGTTGACCTTCTGGAAGTTTCTCCCATCTCCACAGAGGAACTCTGGAGCTCTGTCAGAGGGACCATCGGGTTGTTGGTCACCTCCCTGATCAAGGCCATTCACCCACAATTGCTCAGTTTGGCCAGCTCTAGGAAGTGTCTTGGTGGTTCCAAACTTCTTCCATTTAAGACTGATGAGGCCACCGTGTTCTTCAGAACCTCCAATTCTGCAGAAATGTTTTGGTACCCAGCCCCAGATCTGCCTCGACACAGTCTCGGACCACTACGGACAATTCCTTCGACCTCGGGGCTTGGTTTTTGCTCTGACATGCACTGTCAACTGAGGGACCTTATATAGACAGGTGTGTGCCTTTCCAAATCATGTCCAATCAATTTCATTTAAATAAAGGTGGACTCCAATTAAGTTGTGGAAACATTTCAAGGATGACCAATGGAAACATGGTGCACCTGAGCTTAACTTCAAGTCTCATAGCAAAGGGTCTGAAAATGTACAGTACCAGTCAAAAGTTGACACCTACTCATTCAAGGGTTTTTCTTTATTTGACTATTTTCTACATTGTAAAATAGTAAAGACATCAAAACTATGAAGTATAAATAATATCATGTAGTAACCAAAAAAAAGTTATTCAAAGTAGCATCGCCTTGATTACAGCTTTGCACACTCTTGGCATTCTCTCAACCAGCTTCATGAGGAATACTTTACCAACAATCTTGAAGGAGTTCCCACATATGCTGATCACTTGTTGGCTGCTTTTCCTTCACTCTGCAGTCTAACTCATCCCAAACCATCTCAATTGGGTTGAGGTTGGGTGATTGTGGAGGCCAGGTCATCTGAGGCAGCACTCCATCACTCTCCTTCTTGGTAAAATAGCCCTTACACAGTCTGGAGGAGTGTTTTGGGTCATTGTCCTGTTCAAAAACAAAATTATAGTCTCACTAAGCGCAAACCAGATGGGATGGCATTTCACTGCTGAATGCTGTGGTAGCCATGCTGGTTAACTGTGCCTTGAATTCAAAATAAATCACAAACAGTGTCACAAGCAAATCGGCCCCACACCTCCATGTCCATTGCTCGTGCTTCTTGGCCCAAGCAAGTCTTCTTATTATTATTGTCCTTTCGTAGTGGTTTCTTTGCAGCAATTCAACCATGAAGACCTGATTCACAGTCTCCTCTGAACAGTTGATGTTGAGATGTCTGTTACTTGAACTCTGTGAAGCATTTATTTGGGCTAGTCTGAGGTGCAGTTAATTCTAATGAACGTATTCTCTGCAGCAGAGGTAACGCTGGGTCTTCCTTTCCTGTGGCGGTCCTCATGAGAGCCAGTTTCATCATAGTGCTTTATGGTTTTTGTGACTGCACTTGAAGAAACTTTCAAAGTTCTTGAAATGTTCCAGATTGACTGACCTTCACGTCTTAAAGTTCTTACCATATAGGCCTATCTTCTGTATATCACCCCTACCTTGTCACAACACAACTGATTGGCTCAAACACATTAAGGAAAGAAATTCCACAAATTAACTTAAGGCAAACATGTTAACTGAAATGCATTCCAGGTGACTACCTCATGAAGCTGGTTAACAGAATGCCAAGAGTGTGCAAAGGCGTCAAGGCAAAGCGTGGCTACTTTGAAGAATCTCAAATATAAAATATATTTTGATTTGTTTAACACTTTCTTGGTTCCTACATTATTCCATGTGTTATTTCATAGTTTTGATGTCTTTACAATGTAGAAAATAGTACAAATAAAGAAACCCTGGAATGAGTAGGTGTCCAAACTTTTGACTGGTACTGTATGTAAATAAGCAAAAATGTCCATAAACCTGTTTTCCTATTGTCATTATGGGGTATTGTGTTTAGATTGATGTGCAAAATGTTTTACTTTATACATTTTAGAATAAGGCTGTAACGTAACTAAATGTGGAAAAAGGGAAGGGGTCTGAATACTTACCGAAAGCCTTGTATAACAACAAAATGAATTGTGGGAATATAGGCTAATGTTAATCCATAACAAGTCAACATACCGATTGCCAAACACCACACTTGCAAAGTCTGTGATGAATTCCTCAGGTATCCTACAATGAAAGAATGGAATGTCAGCTGAAAACAATTCAAAACATGTCCAGATAATATTTTGATGGCACAGTATGAATCATTGCTTTGAATAATGTAGACTGCCAAGTGTAGTCAGTGTTTCATATTACGATAAATGCAACAACAAACAAAAAACCTTTGGGGTTAATTTACACAATGATATTTTGTAATAATGTGTGTATTCTCATATACCACCAGCTCCTTCTGTGATAGGCAATCAAAGATCCCCATAATTTGTTTATTGTAGGGTTCCCCAACTGGCGGCCTTGTGGGACAAATTTGGCCCGCATGTGGTTTTATTTGGCCCCCTAAATTATCTGAGCAAATAATAGACTGAAAACACCAGGAAATCAGCTTCAAGTGATTTTAATTTAGGAAATCTGTTTCCTAATAGTGACAGAATTGATCATATACAAATACAAGCAGGGTTTGAAATGATTATGTTTTGGTCAAATCTATTTGGGCTTTACGTGGACAATTTGCAGTCTACAAATTATTTGTAATTAGGCCCCCAACCATCCTTGGCTGAATCTAGTTGATAATCTCTGGCCTATTGTAAGAAGTTGTTCAATTCCATGATACAGGCAAGATAAACTGATGAGTCACAGCTTTGAGATATGATGAGGTGATACATGGAAGAAGCTACCTTAGTTCCCTTAGATCTTCTTTGAAGACCTAGAAGACGTAAAAATATATATTTTATTGTAGATGTTATGTATGAGTCATGAAATCAGACGTCATCTAGAAATCCAATCTGACCATGGTCTATGAGAGTATGGTTTCAATACAACATAAACAATAACCAGTTCTTTACCTCTTGTTTTAACGATGATGTGGGGATACGTAATGCCTCTTTTAGGAGTCTGTACATTCCAGCCACAACATAACACAACCGTTCTTCAGGGAGGGCAGCATTTTCCGCGATAGCCTTCATTGCTTCTCTGCAGTCCTTGCCCTCAATAGCACTCACCACCGCTGGGAATAGACACAAGAAAAGTGATGTCAAAATGGTTTGCGTGTGTGGATAAACGGAAGAGAAATTAAAACAAATTAATTTAACAATATACCAAAGTTAATGGCATGCAATTTAACAAACCTTTCAGTATTTTTCTAAACATTTCTTGGTCTAAATCCTTCAGCTGTTTAGCCATGATTTCGATTTCTGATGGTATCCTTCCTCCCAAAAAACTTGAGTCTTTGGATGCACCAACCGCGACTTTGGCATGGCTTGACGACATTATACTTCATATATAGCTAAACTTCTTGAACAAACCTAAATAAGCGTAACCTCTTTTCAAATGATGATGTTTGAGTTGACTAGCTTGTCGGTTTATTTATTCCAGAAGATTTCTGTAATGGTAGATCACATGACATGCCTTCTTCTAATGGCGGTCTGCAAACAACCGTGCCTCTGCCGCCACCTACTGTAGTGGAGGGTGTGGTCAAGCATAGTTTACAGACTAGAATAAAATAAAACAAACAAACATACATACAACTAAAAATTAAACCCTCCTACCTAATCATGTACTACTAAGTACATTTTAAAAAGTTAACAAATAAACAAACCCTCCTGTCTCTCCAGAATCCCTTCCAACCTTCCCCAGCCGAGATGCATCCATCTGCAGCCCTGCAGCATAGCCTCTGACTAATATTCGTCTGTCACTCGACCCAATACTATTTATCGCCATCTACTGGTCGTGGTTAATCCCTTACACAAACTGTACATGTGAACTCCTCCTTTTCTTTCCTGGATTACTTTCCTTCTTTCCTCTCTCCCTTTCCTTTTCTCCTTTCCTAATTTAATTTCCTCCTTTCTTAGCTTCCCTTGGCAGCAGGTAACCTAGCATTACAGCATTGGGCCAGCTGGTTCGAATACCCAAAGTGAGCAAGGCATTTAACCCTAATTTGCTACTATGGCTGACACTGTAAAAAAACACATTTCCCAGCACATATCTGGTGTATGTAACAATAAAACATCTTTATAAAAAAAATCCTTCCTGACTTCCTTTCCTAGCTTCCTTTCCTTTCCTCCGTTTTATTCCCTAGATACCTGCACTCCTTTCCTAGCTCCCTTTATTTCCCTCCTGTCTAGCTTCCTTTCCTCTTCCCCTAACTCGCTTGATTTTCCTCCTTTCCTAGTTAGGAAAAAAGGGAAAGAAATGAAGATAGGGAAGGAGGAGAGGAAAGGGAGGTAGGGAAAGAAAGGAAGCTTGGCAAGGATGAAAGGAAGCTATGAAAATATGAATAGAAAGGAAGCCAGGAAAGGAGGAAAGGAAAGGGAGAGAGGAAAGGAATCTACAAAATAAAAGGAGTTCACGTGTATGTGGTAGGGGTTAAACATGGTCAGTAGATGGCGATAGTAATAAAATTAAAATAATACAAAATAATACAAATATTGGTCACGTTCACATATTTAAATCAGACCAAATCAAATCAAATTGTATTGTTCACATACACTTGTTAATTAGCAGATGTTATTGCGGGTGTAGCGAAATGCTTATTGGTTTTAGTGACAGGAGGGTTTTAGAAACAGGCTAGCTCTGTTTTATTTTTTTACAGAAAAGTAGTTTGATTTAGTTTTTTATTTATTTTGTAGTTTGTTCCGTTTTTCATATTTCTATAGGGGATTTTAGAACTACTACATATAAGGTCAGTGCTCCATGTAATCTCTCTCAGACAATGTCAATTTGATCAATATATTCAGCGGTAATCACCCCTCCTCAAATTAAATGCTAATTAGTAGCTAATGTGGCTATCATACAGAACTACACATCCTTTCACTAGCTTTGAAGTAATCGCTCAATGTGCAGGGTGGGAAAAACCTCCACATTTCTTCATGCAAACTCTCATTGACAAGTAACAAGTAACCTAGCAAGTAGAAATTATAGCCTTTTTAGTTTCTCGTGTAAATAATTGATGTTGTGTTTTTCTCGTGTGTATTCTTGTTTAGCATTTTGAAAATTATTTAGCTAGCTACTTTATTTTTGTAATTATCATTATTTAAATTATTTTATTTCACCTTTATTTAACTAGGCAAGTCAGTTAAGAACAAATTCTTATTTTCAATGACGGTCTAGGAACAGTGGGTTAACTGCCTTGTATTTGTATTAGTCAAAGGGGTCCAACTCAGTCTCTCATTAAGTATGGATCAGGGGTTCGAACAAACTAGGAGGTGGGCAGAGCCAAGCACGAGCTAGCGAGAGCCTATTGGCGCGTTCTAGCATTCAATTGCATATTTCCGTTAGGACACGCCTACTCTGAAGTGCGCAATAACGCAATTAGCCTTTGCACTCCTAAACAACGTATTTTGGCAAAGGGTAAAGTCTACAAAACTTAGTCCACTATGTCCGTAATAGTTTGGATAACAGAAAGTTGTAATTGTATTAAATGTTGCATCGATGAGAACATTTTCAGACTGTCGGCTAAAATCCATCTTCTCCCACTGCCGACCTCTTTGCTTCCTCTGGAAACGCCAGGTGGATGCTCCAGACTTATACATTCGGCGAAATAGAACAAGGAAACAGATATCTGTCCTTCTAGTAGTCTTTTCCATGACATGCCATCTACTTCCTATTTTTACTTGCAAGGGGGCGCAGTCGTTTTCAAAGCGTCGAATTGACGTGTGTGATTGCGGAGTTGCGTAGTGTTTGCAAATGGAGGAGGAAATAACTGTTTTTCTCTGAACAACTGCAGGTTTGTTGTTTGGTCAACTTCTTTCGACCAGGCCAGATCTTCCGTGGCAAATAATGTTGGGCATATTATTAGCGAGTTGATTATTATATCGAACAAGCCAGCTAATGTTAACTCTCTGCCTTTTCGATTTCGCGGAGGATTTAGCTAGCGAGGCCTCGTTGTTTGCCTTCAAAATGATTTATTTTTCTCCCAAAATAACTAGCTAGCTAGATCATTAGCATGTAACATGTTAACATTTGAAATTGACAAGTTATCCATCTACTGTATCTTGTTAACTGACTCTAACGAACTCTGAAGCTTGCTGGGGACGCTAGCTAACTAGGTAGTTAGCCGGTGTTAGCAATGTTTTGTTAACAGACCGCTAGTCTCTACGCTGCCAGTTAATTTGTCTTGCCAGCCAATCTCAGATACACTATGTACAAAATAATGTGTCTACTGCTTCAAATGAGTGGATTCGGAAATTTCAGCCACACCCGTTGCTGACAGGTGTATAAAGTCGAGCACACAGCCATGCAACCTCTATAGACAAACATTGTCAGTAAAATGGTCTTACTGAAAAGCTCAGTGACTTTAAACGTGACACCTTTCCAACAAGTCAGTTTGTCGAATTGCTGCCCTGTCAACTGTAAGTGCTGTTATTGTGAAGTGGCAAAGTTTAGGAGCAACAACGGCTCACCAGAGAAGTGGTAGGTCACACAAGCTCACAGAACGGGATCGCTGAAGTTTGTAAGTGAGTAAAAATCGCCTGTTGCAACAGTCACAATAACTGTTCATTGGGGGCTTCATGAAATGTGTTTCCATTTCTGAGCACAGCTGGAGTGGTGTAAACTCACCGCTAATGGACTCTGGAGCAGTGGAATTGTGTTCTCTGGAATGATGAAACACGCTTCAGTATCTGGCAGTCCGACGGATCTGGGTTTGGTCGAATGCCAGTAGAACACTACCTGCCTTTGTGGAGGAGGAATGATGAGTCTTGGGCTGTTTTTCATGCTTTGGGCTTGGCCCTTTTGTTCCTTTGAAGGGAATCTTAATGCTACAGCATACTACAACTTGGGGAATCAAGTCTCCACAGCAATGCTCCAACATCTAGTGGAAAGTTTTCCCAGAAGAGTGGAGGCTGTTATCACAACAAAGGGGGACCCACTCTATATTAAGGCCCATGATTTTGGAATGAGATGTTTGATGAGCAGGTGTCCACATAGTTTGGTCATGTAGTGTAGGTAGGTAGCTAACCTGCTTAATTATCCAAGTGGAAAGAGCCTTGTTTAACATTTCCCTGACTAGCTAGCTACCTATAAAACATTTTCTAATTACACTTATTTCCCACTGTTTTTCTCAGGTGGAGAAAACAAAAATGTCTGAGGCTCTTTATGAAAAGTTCCTCTCTCCAGAGGAGCCCTTTCCACGGCTGCTGTCTCAGCGAGGGAACATCAGTGAGACGGGCACATTGGATGTCAGTGACTTTGGCTGTCAGTTATCCTCTTGTCACCGGACAGACCAACTGCGCCGCTTACATAGTAACAGGTAAGGCTGATGGCTAGCTACCTGTTTTTGACTTGCATTCCACTTTTTAATGCAAGACGGTAGTGGAACAGGCTAAACTAACCACACCAAAATGTTGCTTTTGTTGACTGTTTTCAGATGGAACCTGACGTCTTGTGGAACCAGTGTGGCCAGCTCTGAATGCAGTGAGGAGCTGTTCTCCTCCGTCTCTGTGGGAGACCAGGAGGACTGCTACTCCCTTTTGGATGACCAGGAGTTCACCTCCTTTGACCTGTTTCCGGAGGGCAGCGTCTGCAGCGACGTGTCTTCCTCTATCAGCACTTACTGGGACTGGTCAGACAGCGAATTTGAGTGGCAGGTATGTGCCCCCCAATGTGATAACTTGACAAAAATATTTATGTTATGTTGGTAGTTGTTCCATTTGGGTTAATGTTTTTTGTTTATCCACAGTTGCCTGGAAGTGACATAACCAGTGGAAGTGATGTACTCTCTGACATCATACCCAGTGTTCCAAGCTCCCCATGCCTCTCCTCCAAGAGAAAGACCAAACCACATAGAAATCTGGATGAGCTCCCTTGGAGTGCTATGACCAATGATGAACAGGTATGGAGACCAGCTCTCAAATTCACAATGCCAGAATTGTAAAGCAGTGGTTGCAGATGTTATAGGCTTTGTCTCTCTGTCAGGTGGAATATATTGAATATCTAAGCAGAAAGGTCAGCACAGAGATGGGGCTACGAGAGCAGTTGGACATCATCAAGATCATTGACCCGTGTGCACAGATATCCCCCACAGACAGCGAGTTCATCATTGAGCTCAACTGCCTGACGGATGAGAAACTGAAACAGGTGAGTGAATAGCACATATGGTACACACTTTTTTTTTAAATATTGGATTGTGACACTGCAGTGTATTCACATCTAAAGAAATAGTACAACTTTTCAGATGTAAGTTGAACCTGAAGCTTTAACATTCCTATCCTCCAGGTGAGGAACTACATCCGGGAGCACAGTCCGCGGCAGCGCCCCAGCAGCACCCGAGACAGCTGGAAGAGGAGTGGCCACAGCAGTGCTAGCACTAGTGGGGTGAGCAGCAGTAATGCTAGCTTGGTCAGCAGTGCCAGCAGCTCCACCGGATCCACAGGCTCCACCGGCAACTCCACGTCCAACTGCAGCACAGCGAACATCAGCCGTGCCCACAGCGACGGGAACCTGTCCAGTGCAGCTGAACGCATCCGGGACTCCAAGGTAAGGCAGGGACTTCACTCTGACTGTTGAAGTTCACTATGGCTTTTGAATAGCTCCTCAAGTTTTCCATACCTACAGATTAAACAGCAACTGAAATTGGAATTTGACTGAAATCAACAACATACAGTGCCTTGAAGGATGATCTTTGGAAACAGGATGCACCTGAGCTTTAAATAAAAACAGACAGAAGTAGGTATCCTCCCTAGAAAAATGGACCAATGATTTGGACACCTCCCTCGACAGGGAAGCTCAGAGGAGAGGGAAGTATCTACCAGCGGCAAGAGCATCTTGCGTAATTAAAAAACACATTTAATCTAGTATTATGCAGTATTTTATGTTTTGCTAGCTTAATCTCCCTCGAATAGGTTTTAAATAAAGAGATGAAGATTATTTACATGAAGTAATCTTCCTTCCCTCTTCTTCCTGTAATTTATTACCTGGTTGAGTTGTTAGCTTAAAAATGCTAAAAACTGCTAGCATACTAGCTACTAACCCAAGGATGGGAGGCATAGACAAGTGGAAAAATAAACCAACACTGAAACGGAGGATGTTGACAAAGCAGAGGAAGACCTGCATTTTGAGAAAACACAAGGAACGAACGTTCACTTGGGAGGCTACAGTGAGGTTCAAAAGTATTTGGACAGTTTGTTTTAGCTCTGTACACCAGCACTTTGGCTTTGAAATGATACAATGACTGAGGTTACATTAATGTAGAAGTGTTTAGAAGCATATTCTGAAAAGATCCTCAGATTAAAGCTGACACTGTTTACACTTTAACCTCATAGTCATTTAAAATCCAAGGTGCCAAAACAAACATATGTCACTGTCCAAATACTTTGGGACATCAATGTATGTATTCCTCCTTGCATTATTATTGCAATCACTTCCATGTGGCGTCAATGTGGTGCACGTTACTCTACATGAGGTATTCAAATGGGTTTCTATTTGATATGTACACACTCCTACAGTTTTGCACGGTGATAACAGGGAAATATTCTCAATATATAGGTGACCTACTGTAGGATGAAGTGCCCAGATATAATGGAAAATGTATCTCCTGCCTCAAGTAAAAAAATTACCCTACATTTGAGTCATGGAACCTGTAGCCTGAGCCTTTGTTTTGCATTGCTTGGTGTGCTGTCTGTTCTCTTGTGTGTGTGTGCTTGGTGTGCCACTGCCACACATTGCTTATCTTCTTGTCCTATTTGTGTTGGAAGAAACGCTCTAAGCAAAGGAAACTGCAGCAGAAAGCCCTGCGTAAGAGACAGCTGAAGGAACAGAGACAGGCCCGCAAGGAGAGGCTGAGTGGCCTGTTCCTCAATGAAGAGGTGCTGTCACTCAAAGTCACAGAGGAGGAGGACCATGGAGAAGATGTGGTTGACGTCTTCATGTGACAAGAATGAATGAGTCAGTGTTCCCTCTAAGCCTCACAATAACGTCCTCCGCTAACATCACAGCTGGTCCCACATCCTAGAGCCCCATTCACATTGAAGCAAAGCTGCCCTATTGGGACCATTCTTGAGTTCTAGTTTATATCCTTAGAATTGGACACCTGCACATAATTATTCTTTTTAAATGAAGCACCTTGTTTTGAAGAATCTAGTTCTCTTTTAAATAAAACTTCTTTTTTTTGTTTTTGTTTTTTTTGTTCTATAAACATTGGTAGTATGATCCTGCTGAGGCAAAGCACTGCGCATTAATATTGAATGAGTATTCAATTAAAACGACCAAATGTATCATAAGATGAGGTTAACTTCCTAATTCTGTGGTTCATTTAATGTTGAAGGCATAGATGGAACACTGAGTCACTGCATGGGAAGTGATAACTCAATGCCAACAGAGATAAGTGCTTAAACTGCTTTTAAAAATTTAATTTTTATAAATGCGGTTAATCATAAAGAACAGTTTTTGCATCAAGTCTTCCCTTTAAGTTAAAATATGAAGGCTTACACATTCATAAATGCAAGATGGTAACACAGTGTTCACCGCTAACAAATCTTTTTTTTTTTTGTGTGTTTTGTGCATGGGGGCTACGTTTGAGCATGAGACGTAAAATAATGCAGATATCCATTGCATTGCACACAGGAGATATTTTTATGTTGCCGAATGACATGAAACTTCAGTATGACTGTATTGTCTGTGAATGGGAAGGTATTTCATGATGTCTTGGCTTACTCTCCTTGGCTACTGATCCTGTCCTGTGGAACTCATTACTCTTTCCACTTCAACAGTTAACACTAACTGCTGTACATTAGAACATGTATTTACCTTAAAGAAGCTTTACTTCGCTTTGTCTTTTTCCTGTATAAAGTTACGCATTTAAGTAATTCTGAAAACAATATAATAGATCAACTAGATATTGTGAGTAGATCTTTATTTTGAATGAAAGCAATGAATTGCCATAAAACAACTATGTCTGTGTATATTGTACCATTCATTCTGGGGAGGAAAGTTCAACGGACCAAGATGGGATGTTTTTGTTGGTTCTTTTTTGGAAGTCCAATTATAAATTGTATATACCACAACCATGTATTACTGACCTGACTGCGGTGTTGGAAATAGTGTTGCAGAACAGACGCAAACCAGAACTGTTTCTGTGTGATGTACTCAATAGTAATGTAACGCATAACGAGAAATAAATTGACATCGACGCATCATATTTTCCATGACGTTTCTTTTCATTTTCATTAGAGAGAAATATATCAATGGATAAATTACTTGTTGATTGGCTTATGCAATGCAAATTGCAATGTCCAATATTTGTTACAATGACAATTTACAGACAAATTAGAATTACACCTCAATATAAATGTATTCACAAAAGACATGCTAAATTTAAGCAATAAGGCACCAGGAGGTGTGGTATATGGCCAATATACCACGGTTAAGGACTGTTCTTGTGCGCAACGCGGAGTGCATGGATACAGACCTTAGCCGTGGTATATCGGCCATATACTACAAACACTAAAGGTGACTTATTGCCATTATAGACTGGTTACCAACGTAATTACAACAGTAAAAATAAATGTTTTGTCATACCTGTGGTATACGGTCTGATATACCGTGGCTGTCAGCCAATCAGCATTCTGGACTTGAGCCCCCCCCAGTTTATAAATTACTATTGCACATATAATTTTACTAGCCTATACTTAGTCATTACATGAACTGGTTTCTTCGGGGGCTGACATTTCATAAGACTAATATACTGTATGTCATTGTGTAACAGCATGCAATGGCTAAGGAGTTAATCATTTGAGCTTCATTGCAGATCAGTTTCCTCTGTCATAGACTGAAGTTCAATAGGTAATGCATTAGAAATACATTATAGGTTTAAACTCACACAACCGTTCTAAAGGGGAAGATAGTGTGTGAATGAAAGCAATGCAATTGATCTGTGATTAATCAGTGTGTTAGTGACTCCTCACTGTCCAGGGTACATTAGAAATGTGTTTGCTTAGCTCCATTAGCGTTATCTGGAAGAGATACAAGCACATACTCAGCGAGACTGTAATGGTGATGGAGGTACCATATCATATCGATTGGATCCTAAAAAAAAAGTATATTCCAATTCCACTACCGAAAAACGGTGGATGCTTAATGATCTGATTAAACTTAGCTTGATACGATGTTAATCAAGAGAGTAATAGTTCATGTAGCCTATCTGACGTCTACTGATTTAGAGACCTATTTCCCTGAAATTGATGTCTGAAACTCAAATCAAATCGGGTTATTTTGTCTGCAATGGGAATAAGGTATAGCAAGTATATCTATCACTCCAGTGTTTAATTGCTAAATTGTAATTATTTCGCCACTATGGTCTATTTATTGCCTTACCTCCCTAATCTTACTACATTTGCACACACTGTATATCGATTTCTTTCTTTTGTGTTTATTCCATGTGTAACTCTGTGTTGTTTGTGTCGCACTGCTTTGCTTTATCTTGGCCAGGTCGCAGTTGTAAATGAGAACTTGTTCTCAACTGGCCTACCTGGTTAAATAAAGGTGAAAAAAAGAGGAAGAGACGAAGCGAGATGATTTACTCCACCCAAAATCTGTCCTTGTGAGATAAGCCCTTTTTGTACGAAGGTCTATGAGGGAGTGTCGATTTACAACAGCCCTATCTGATGGAATATACGTTTTGTAATGTTTAGGCTGTTACGAATGTACTGATATAAGTGGATGCATGTGGCATTCCGGGCACTTTGAGAAAAACGACGACTGTAAGTTAGATGTGCCTGCTGTTCACACGCGCATCTGTCGTCTAATTGGCTAGAATGGTCCCACCTGATCTCCCCTGCCTTCTATCTTTGTGTACGTGTATTTCCATTGTTAGACCAGCTACTTGGCTGTCTTGTCAGTATAGAAGGTTATCTTTGGTATATCCCATTATTCCACTGCCATAGTTTTTGATGGGAGGTTTTAAATTAACATTGAAGTTCATTGGAAGCAGGTGCAGATTTCAATAGAGGTGCTTTTCACTGTAATTAATTAGCAGGCATACTGGTGAGTAGGAGGGATGGGAATTGCAAGGGACTTAACGATACGATATTATCACGATACTTAGGTGCCGATAATAAGTGTATTGAGGTTCTACATGTATCACGATTTATCAAAATGCTATATATGTGTTGTGTTTCGATACTGCGATTTTTATGGAAATGTATTGTTCTGCGGCAGAGGGACAAGAGAGAGCAATAATAAAAATGAGTTTTCATCAGTCATGAAAATACAATTGCTGTAAAGATTGGCTGGACATAAAAAAAAACAAGATTGAGGCCAAACTATGGGTGGTGAAATACTAACGCTTTGGCATAGGTACAGCAACTAGCGTTAGCTAACGTTAACTACCTCGCAAAAACGGTCTGAGAATGGCTGCCACAGGGAATGGGACCGTTGCGCAATTGAGCCATCGACAATACTACTGCAACACCAATGCATCAAGCCTTATATCATGAACAATGTAATGCCTTTTTTAAATCAATTCTCTGTTGGCCCAAACAATTGAATAGTATACAACTTATGGAGCAAGAAATACTGAAGAACTGATGTAAATAATAGGGCAACTCAGTGGCAGGAAACAGAATGCCAGAGCATAACATTTACATTACATTTAAGTCATTTAAGCTTCTTGTGATTATTTATACTTACAAAGAAACATAGAAATCTTACTGAGAAAGGATAGTCCCTTTTCAAATCACCACATCCTCTTTTCCCAGAAAAGCATCAGATACATTACTGATGAACCCACTATTTCTCTGAATTGCGCTGAGGGTGGCAAAGTCCGCATAACTTGAAGAAATAATCTGTATGAGAACAAGCTACTGCCAATGTTGCCGCTACCTTCTGTTTTCTGTAGTGTATGTACACAGACAGACTGTCCTGCAGAAATAAGTATTTGGTCATGCGTCATTGCCTTTCTGATTGTTGTATTTGTTCCCATCCAAGAGAATAGGTGAATCAGAGCCACAAATTGGTCCCTGTGCTTCTTACTGAATACTAAGCACACCAGCAATGTTTACAAACCTTATCGGAAGCAATACACTTCCATTCATGTATTTATTTTAAGAGAACATAATGTAGGAACACTAGTGCTGATGATATCAGTTAGAGCAGATAGGGTGAGTAAAGTTTATTTTGAAAATACTCTTGAGTCAAGATGGGGTCGTGAACGTCAGTCTCATCACCCATGAAACATTTGAGTGGCCCCGGTCTGCATGGCTAGTTGAACAGTAATGGTCAACAATATGTGTGTTATTTGTCTGTTAATTTCAGGCAGGACCTAAGTCATTCCCATCTGATTTCAGCAGGCATTTGAAGCTTTGCAGTCATTTATTGCCTTAATCGTTTCCCATTGACAGGTAGGCTGCTCCTGAAATCCAAGCTGACTATTGTTTAGAGGAGCCTAATGGACTCGTCTGTCAAATCATGGTGTCCCATTGTTAGCTGGCCTATTGCTTTTGAAATTGTGTTTTTTGTGAGCAAGACATTTGAAGGACGTTTTGATTGACCATCAACTAGAGTGAATTTTATATCTCGATCCCTTTTAAGTCAATAATGTTATCTGAAAGCTTGGTCAATATCATTTGTGGATGAACATAACCTGGAAAAAGACATGCGTGTCCATATGCACTGTACTGTATTTGCCACTAGTTCCGTCTCTCACAGTTGAAGTGTACCTATGATTAAAAATGACAGACCTCTACATGCTTTGTAAGTAGGAAATCCTGCAAAATCGGCAGTGTATCAAATACTTGTTCTCCCCACTGTATATAGTAGAGGTATTTTGTAAGATGTCCAACATCTTTACATTCAATCAATAAACCATACAGGACACACTACAAATACTAAATCAATAAACCATACAGGACAAACTACAAATACTAAATCATACAGGACACACTACAAATACTAAATCATACAGGACACACTACAAATACTAAATCATACAGGACACACTACCAACATTTGAACTGAATCTGATGATGCTGACATTCAGCTAACAAAACACCCAATATAAACCAAGCATTGACTGGATAATGTCCCTTAATCTGTTGGACTACTGTCTGTGGACAGAGTACTGCTTGGTGTGGGCAGTAGCCTCCTGACATTACCCAGTATGGCAGCTGGTCTGGTCTGGGATGGTCTGGTAGCTTTGGTCATCAGGGTTGGAGTGTTACCCGAAGGATTCATCACAGTTAAAAACCTTAGGAGATAAAAATAACTTCAGGTTTCTATACTCTTAGAAAAAAAGGTGCTATCTATAACCTAAAAAGGGTTATTCAGCTATCCCTATAGGATAACCATTTGGAGAACCCTTTTTGGTTCCATGTAGAACCTTATGGAGACAGCCGAATAACCCTTTTGGAACCCTTTTTTCTAAGAGTGTAGTATATTGACAAATGAAAACACCAAATGCATAGTCCCATCTTTCACATGGCGTTAGGGTTGGGTTTAGTCTGTCTTAACCATTACCAAGATGTGTAGCTATGCAAGTGTTTTTCAGATCAGCCACTGAGTAAATCCAAATTCTAATCGCTACACATTACGTAACATATGTCCGGCTCAACAGAAGACTGATGTATATATATACTACCTGCTGAAGTTTGGATGGATAAGAGGATGTCCACACAGTGAGACACAGGCCAGAGGGCCAATATCCAGTGTTCCCACAGAGTCAGGCCCATATAGAGAGACTGTATGTGGGGTTCCCCCCCAGGATGGCAACACCACAGAGGCCTGGTGCAGGGGGACATCCAAGTACAGGCTCAGGGGGTTGGTTAGAGGTAGCCCAGGGACCGAGCTCAAAACACCAGCCTTCTCAAGCTTACGCCACTTGGCTCTGCGGTTTTGGAACCACACCTGGACACACAGGTGTCGCAAGTGGAGAAATGTCAGGAGCCTATTGATGGATCCATGTCTGACTACTATGTGTTGCAGCCTCACACTAAATAAGAATCAGCCCCAAGACCAACATTTACAGTATAAAGGGAAAAAACAAATGATTGAGTATGTGTACCTGGACCCTTGCCTCCGTCAAAGTTAGACTTGTCGCCAGTTCTTCTCTAGGGAAATAAAGAGCAATTGATCTATGAACAGTTTGAATTGTCTTTTAGAATAAACATGATTGAGAGGTGAGGTATGTGGTATACTACATAGCAACAAGACCCCCACTACTCATGTCAATAACCAGTAGTAATGATGGCATAATGTTATTACCTGGCAAAAATGTCTGGATAATGAGATTTGTGGAAAGCCCTCTCCAGTTGGTCCAGCTGGAAATGAGTAAAGGTGGTTCGATAAAGTCGTTGCTTCTTTGAGTTGATGTTGTGTCCATCTCGGCTTTCTGCTGTCAGCTGCTCTGTTGGGTCTCTGCTGGAGCCCAACTCTGTCTCTCTACTAGTATTTACTGGGAGCTCCATCCTGGTATCTTCTTGTAGCTGTGAAGTAGCTTTTTTGTTCTCCTCAGGAGCAATAAGATGTGTTACTGATATCTGCTTGGACTTGTTGGATTGACTCTCAGTCCCTTTGAGAGATGTAGGACCCATTGTATCCACTGCTTGGAAAATGTGCACAGTTAGTCATTTATCGTGTAACGTAATTATTTTCACCTTTTTTAGAAATTTCACCATTCACAAACAATTTCCCCTGCGCCACTTACGAAAGTTAATTGACAATTTCCCTAAATTTAGTTTAGGTACAGTACCTCCTCTGTCGATCCCAGTGTCTTTGGTTGCGTCTTTGCCCAGAATGGAATCAATCAAATAAGACGATGAAAATGTAAATGTCTGTAGCCCATGTGATGACTTCTGGTTTGTAGGATGGTTCTTCTTTTCCCAATCCTGTGGTTTAGGAGACCACCTTACAGCCCTCTCACTCATTTCTGTCCACTACGGATGAGATCTCTGAGGTACTCTGACAGAAGAGTTAGATGTGAACAAAGCATTGGCTCTCAAATAGTGGAAGCTGTGCTGCTCTCTATTGGTTCATCACTGTAGGGTTCACTGTGATGTCATTAGCATCTTTACTTTTCCATCTGCCAGGATAGGGAACATGCAGGATGAAGACTTTATGTCCAGTTGTTTGTGAATTTGTAGATTGATAGCCCTACTTTACCATGAATGTGCAAAATTAAGTAATACTACTAGTAATATTAATATAATTTGTTTTAGTATCAGCTTTAGCTCTAGCAATATAACAGTAGCTGTAGCGGGGTGGCAGCGTAGCCTAGTGGTTAGAGCGTTGGACTAGTAACCAGAAGGTTGCGAGTTCAAACCCCCGAGCTGACAAGGTCTGTCGTTCTGCCCCTGAACAGGCAGTTAACCCACTGTTCCCAGGCCGTCATTGAAAATAAGAATGTGTTCTTAACTGACTTGCCTGGTTAAATAAAGGTTAAAATAATGATAATAGATAACTGTAGCTGTATCCTTGTAACGGGGTTGATAGGTTATATAATTGTTTATTATTATGAAATACTTCAATTTACTGAAAATATAAAGTAATTTCACTTATTTTGAATTTTTATACCACTAAATGACATTCAATAATGATGGGAGATGAGTACACTCTTGTGGCCACCTGTGGAAATCAATGTGGAAAGAAAAAGATATCTGAACCACAGTTTGTAAACCCAGAGGCGCAACATTGCGATACTTCCGGGTACGCTTGCGAAACAGACCAGGCAGGGGTTTGATGTTGGAGAATCAAAGACAGAATGGAAAAATCTTTCCTTAGTTGTCAATTTTCTCTCTAAAGGCACAACCAAGATTCGAGCCGTCGTAAGTAGTTGAGCACGTTGTTACTCCGACCTCGTAAAAGTGACAAACTGACACGTATATAACTTTGTATCGAACGAGTGCCTTTGATTTGACGGCATGCACATGCGCAGTTCGCCGTGAGACGACCGTTAGACCCTTTGACGTTTTTTACGCATGAGCTTAGTTAGTCAACGTAACCATGACATCACCTAAAAGTGTGATAAGGGATGTCTATTAGAGAAGCAGTTTTAGCACATCGTCATACTGTACTGTCTTTGTCTGAACAGCATTTTATATCAAATGAAATAAGTTTATTGGTTGCCTACACAGATTTGCAGATGTTATCACAGGTGCAACAAAATACTTATGTTTTCGAGCTCCAACAGTCAGTAATATCTAGCAATACAAATTAAGTTGGACGTTTCCATACTTAGGTTGGAGTCATTAAAACTCCTTTTCAACCAATATCAGGACTATGAAAATCAGCTAATTTAATTTAATCAATGAGGAGGCAGGCACATGGAGGCCAGCCCACAAGTTGGTGTAAATGTGGTTTAATTGAAGCATGGAGGGGGCTCTGATAAATGTACAGATTTATGACAGTAACTATTAGTAGGGAAGTGCCAGGAAAGGATCCTATTTGAAACTCCAAACCTCAATTTCTCACTTTCTTACGCAAACACAGGGTGTCAATATTGCCACGCACATCGATTTGGAATCCCAGCCAGCCTGTCCTTCAGTCAGCCAGCTATAGCCTGCTCCCTGCTGCACAGCTTTTAGCTGTAACTTAGAAAATGGCAGCATGCAGACTGACTAATTGACCAAGCAGTCTTTTTGATGGTGCCCAGGTCCTATTCGTTTAATCTGGGCAATACTCTGGGAATGTGCACCAGCATGGCTTCACTTATGCAAATCATATTTTTGAATTAACATGCCACTGGAGGGGATATTTGACATAATATGAATCAGTGAGGATAATGTTTGTGTGTGTGTCTGCATGTGCACTGCATCACCATGTTTGATTTTCAAATCAACAAGTTCAAAACTAACCAGTCTGAACCATTTTCTATCAGATTATGTAATTAATTTGTCCTATGATGTTCCTCTCAGGGAGAAAAAGAAGCCTTACAACGGATCGAGTGGTTTATTCCACTGGATGGCAGTAGTTTTCCACATGGTGTACTATCTAAGGTTCATTCTAAATCTATATTTGTAAGATTTAGGCAATCATATTTATATCATATATTCCACACGAATGAACCCTATGTTTAAGACTTGATCACACAGTGAAACATGAATATTTAAAAAATGGGTGTGGTCATAAGGGTTTACATCATTAGATTTCTCTTCTCTTGTGTAATAGCAAACCACGTTGCTTTATGTTGACACTTGGCCAAAGAAGAATGCTTCCAAGTAAAGTTGGATCGATTGTTGGATCATTGCTCAGAACCATAGCGGTGCTCCTGTCACGTTCTGACCTCAGTTCTTTTGTTATGTCTTTCTTTTAGTATGGTCAGGGCGTGAGTTGGGTGGGTTGTCTATGTTAGTTTTTCTATGATTTGCTATTTCTGTGTTTGACCTGGTATGGTTCTCAATCAAGGCAGCTGTCAATCGTTGTCCCTGATTGAGAACCATATTTAGGTAGCCTGTTTTCTATTGTGTTTGGTGGGTGATTATTTTCTGTTTTCTGTTGTGTGTCTGCACCAGCCAGAACTGTTTTCGGTCGTTCTCTTTGTTAGTTTTGTTATTTACATGTTCATTTAATAAATATGGACACATACCACGCTGCACCTTGGTCCTCCTCTTCTTCCACCGTCAACTGCCGTTACAGCTCCGCCCAATTTAGCCCATGTGGCAGTCAATGAAACACCTCTGGGATCTGGGTCTTTGTGACAAACAAGGACAGAATGTGCTCAGCCCTGAATTGTTCACTTTTCAGAAGAAGTTAAGCGGAGAAGTGTACATGTGTATCGAGAGAATAGGAAGAGAAGGGGTGACTCTTTGGTTTCTCGGGTGGAAGAGAAGAAATTCTGACATCTTGCTCGGAGACTGTGGAAAACAAGTTATTTTCTGTTGATGTACAATTCAAAAGATTTTTTAAAACTGTGGTCCCATTCAATCTACCACAGTTCAGTCTTCAAAATCAAATAAAATGTTATTGGTCACATACACGTGTTTAGCAGATGTTATTGTGGGTGTAGCGAAATGCTTGTGTTTCTAGCTCTGACAGTGCAGTAATATCTAACAAGTAATATCTTCTCTTCCCTGTAATGTTTGACATGTCTTTTGTAATGCCAAATTCATTATCTTTCAAAATTCAATCTTACAAGCCAGCATGGAATCATTTGATGATAATCGTTCATCACATTTATTTTTGCTTTAGCTATTCTTCTATTTTCACAGCTTGGGTTTGTGTCCAGATCTGCCTATTGCCCTATATCAGCACACACCATTCCCTCATTCCCTCATTAGAGTCCTCCCTGTGAGAACGACCTGCAGACCTGAGCCCTGTGAGAGACCTCAGAGACCTTGGAGTCCTGACCTGAGAACTCATTGACCTGACCTAGAGACCTCATTGGAGTCCTGTGAGAACTGACCTGCAGAGACCTCATTAGAGCCCTGTGAGAACTGACCTGCAGAGACCTCATTAGAGCCCTGTGAGGACTGACCTGCAGAGACCTCATTGGAGGACTGACCTGCAGAGACCTCATTGGAGTCCTGTGAGGACTGACCTGCAGAGACCTCATTAGAGCCCTGTGAGAACTGACCTGCAGAGACCTCATTAGAGTCCTGTGAGGACTGACCTGTAGAGTCTCCTCATACAACGCCAGACTGGGTGCCATCCCAGGCAGTCTGGTTGAGGAACCTGAGGCAGGAAGAGAGTGAGAAAAAGGGAAAAGAAAGAGAGAGAGAGAGGGAACTTCCTCCTCAAAATACTGCCGGGTCACCTTGATCATTCACCAATTTGCTGTCAGAATTAACATTTTAAACTTGGTGTGAATTAGATAGTTTTATGTCTCTACATGACAGTTTTCTATATGAAATGGTTAACAATAATCATATTGTTTATCGTGGGAACATGTTGCCTTGCATGTGAATGAGCCCCAGGTGTTAATCCCACTCTGGCACATTTCTCAATTACAACCCTCTCTCATATGTCAAGTGTTTGCTTTAATAATGACCTCAAAACACCACTGTCAATTATTTGCCTTCCACAGGATTAGCCCCAAGGCAATCTTTGTTTCAATTCCATTCTATATTTTGCTATGCACCCATTTTTGTCTCTCTTAACTGTTAGGTAGGTTGAAATATCGTTTCATTTTGCAGCTTTTTGATGGTTCACACTGATTTTAGATACAGCGCTAATTCATTGGACACTGTCTGATAGAGGAAGGCAGCCATGTGTTTGACACAGTTTTTCTAACACTAGTTTAGGGACGATTATTGGCCCTTTATGGGCTGTAAAGTGCTGATTTGCTGGGCAGCAGGGAGTCAGAATTAGTGTGCCATAAACCTGATGGTGCATTACAACGTCTTTAATATGCAATAATGGCCAAAGATGCTCTCAGGGTAAGAGCCAGAGCCCATGGGGAGTCCTGTTAACTGTACATTACCTATGTACTGTGTGGGTTGTTTGCAGTGTGTTTGCTTATATAGTCCTATACAATATTGTCCATGTTGTGTAATAAATGTACAGAAATGAGCGCACAGTAGTTTTTGCAGTATGTTGTTTAAGTTAGGGTTCTATTGGCCATGCTAGTTTTCACAACACTATCTTCAATTTCATGAGAATTATACTCTGTAGACTGTTGCATCTATACATGCGTAGTTGTCATGAAACAGATAGCCTTCATAGATTGACTCATCCTATCTCTTCTTTCTCAATATGTTCTCATGGCATATTTAAGATATTGGAATTATGGGAAGGAGAAAGTAGGCTACATAATAAATCCACATCAGATATATGAACAGAATGTACCCTTTTCCGCTCATAAAATGTTTTTTTCTGGAAGAACATTGGGTTTTCCTCTGGAAGAACATTGGGTTTTCCTCTGGAAGAACATTGGGTTGGGTTTTCCTCTGGAAGAACATTGGGTTGGGTTTTCCTCTGGAAGAACATTGGGTTGGGTTTTCCTCTGGAAGAACATTGGGTTTTCCTCTGGAAGAACATTGGGGTTTCCTCTGGAAGAACATTGGGTTTTCCTCTGGAAGAACATTGGGTTTTTCCTCTGGAAGAACATTGGGTTTTTCCTCTGGAAGAACAATGGGTTTTCCTCTGGAAGAACATTTGGTTTTCCTCTGGAAGAAGGGACAGAAGCCGCCCGGTACTGAGGGGAAGCCCAGAAGAACTGAGGGTTTCCCTTGAAGAACTGAGGGGAAGCCCGGTCTGAAGAACAGCCCAGTACTGAAGAAGCTCTTGAAGAACATTGGGTTTCCTCTCATTGGGTTTTCCTTGAAGAACATTGGGTTTCCTCTTGAAGAACATTGGGTTTCCCTCTTGAAGAACATTGGGTTTGCCTCTTGAAGAACATTGGGTTTGCCTCTTGAAGAACATTGGGTTTGCCTCTTGAAGAACATTGGGTTTCCCTCTTGAAGAACATTGGGTTTCCCTCTTGAAGAAAATTGGGTTTTCCTCTGGAAGAACATTGGGTTTTCCTCTGGAAGAACATTGGGTTTTCCTCTGGAAGAACATTGTGTAACGTCGTTCGTCTGTTGTAAGAAGAGAGTCAGACCGAAATGCAGCGTGTAGGTTACTCATGACTTTAATGAAAGTATCGCGGTACATGAAATAACTGATAAATACAAAAACGACAAACGGAACGTGAAACCTATCTGGTGAACACTACACAGAGACAGGAACAAACACCCACAAAATACAACGCGAACTCAGGCTACCTAAATACGGTTCCCAATCCGAGACAACGAGAAACACCTGACTCCAATTGAGAGTCGCCTCAGGCAGCCAAGCCTAACTAGACACACCCCTAATCATACACAATCCCAATTAATACAAACCCCAATACGAAACACAACATATAAACCCATGTCACACCCTGGCCTACCCAAACCTATACCAAAAACACAAAATACAATGACCAAGGCGTGACAGAACCACCCCCCCCCCTAAGGTGCGGACTCCCGGACGCACCTCAAGAGCATAGGGAGGGTCCGGGTGGGCGTCTGTCCACGGTGGCGGTTCTGGCTCGGGACGTGGACCCCACTCCATTAATGTCCTCGTTCCTCCCCTTCGCGTCCTGGGATCATCCACCTTCTCCGCCGACCATGGCCTAATAGTCCTCACCCAGATCCCCACATAACTGAAGAGCAGCTCGGGACAGAGTGGCAGCTCGGGACAGAGGGGCAGCTCGGGACAGAAGCCGCCTGGTACTGAGGGGAAGCCCGGTACTGAGAGGAAGCCCAGTACTGAGAGGAAGCCCAGTACTGAGAGGAAGCTCAGGCAGGTAGTAGGCTCCGGTAAATCCTGGCTGGCTGGTGGAACTGGATGATTCAGGTTGTCTGGCCGATCTAGAAGATCTTGGCAGACTGGCACTTCTGGCAGATCCTGGCAGACTGGCGGCGCTGGGCAGATTGGCGGCGTTGGGCAGACTGGGAGCACTGGGCAGACTGGGAGCACTGGCGGCGCTGGGCAGACTGGGAGCACTGGGCAGACTGGGAGCACTGGCGGCGCTGGGCAGACTGGGAGCACTGGCGGCGCTGGGCAGACTGGGAGCACTGGCGGCGCTGGGAAGACTGGGAGCACTGGCGGCGCTGGGCAGACTGGGAGCACTGGCGGCGCTGGGCAGACTGGGAGCACTGGCGGCGCTGGGCAGACTGGGAGCACTGGCGGAGCTGGGCAGACTGGGAGCACTGGCGGAGCTGGGCAGACTGGGAGCACTGGCGGCGCTGGGCAGACTGGGAGCACTGGCGGCGTTGGGCAGACTGGGAGCACTGGCGGCGTTGGGCAGACTGGGAGCACTGGGGCGCTGGGCAGACTGAGAGCACTGGCCGCGCTGGGCCGACTGGGAGCACTGGACGCGCTGGGCCGACTGGGAACACTGGCGGCGCTGGACAGACATGAGACTCCGGCAGGGCAGGAGAGGAGAAAGGCTCTGGCTGCGCTAAACAGGCGGGAGACCCCGGCAGCGCAGGAGAGGAGAAAAGCTCTGGCTGCGCTAAACAGGCGAGGCGCACTGGAGGCCTGGTGCGTGGTGCTGGAACTGGTGGTACTGGCGCGAGGACACGCACAGGAAGCCTGGTGCGGGGTGCTGCTACCTGAGGACTGGTGTGTAGAGGTGGCTCTGGATAGACCGGACCGTGCAGGCGCACTGGAGCTCTTGAGCACCGAGCCTGCCCAAGCTTACCTGGCTCGATGCCCACTCTAGCCCGGCCAATAGGAAGGGCTGGTATGTGCCGCAGCTGGCTCTGCACCCGCACTGGAAACACTGTGCGCTCCATAGCATAACACGGTGCCTGCCCGAACGGTGAGCACAGGGAGTATGCGCAGGTCTCCTACCTGGCATAACTATTCTCCCTTCTAGCCACCCCCCAATTATTTTTTTGGGCTGTTTTTCCGGTTTCCAACAGTGTCTCCGTGCTGCGCGATATTCTCCCGGCTGCGCCCAGGGTCCTCTACCGTCTAATATCATCTCCCAAGACCAGAAGTCCTCATATTGCTGCTCCTAACAATTAACAGGGAGAGTAGGCTCAGGTCTGACTCCTGACTCAGCCACTCTCTCTCTGCGCTCTCCCCCGTTACTTTCGGTCGCAGTGCTTTTCGACTCCATTCGTCTGTAGCCCTCTTCGCATTGCTGTAGGGAATCCCAGGCGGGTTCCTGCACTCTCTCCGGGTCTGCAGCCCACCTGTCGATTTCTTCCCATGACGTATACTCCATGCTTCTGCTGTCCATAACGTCCTCCTTTAGCTCCTGCCAGTTTACACACTGCTCGGTCTGTGAGTGGTGGATGTTTCTGTAACTTCGTTTGTCTGTTGTAAGAAGAGAGTCAGACCGAAATGCAGCGTGTAGGTTACTCATGACTTTAATGAAAGTATCGCGGTACATGAAATAACTGATAAATACAAAAACAACAAACGGAACGTGAAACCTATTACAGCCTATCTGGTGAACACTACACAGAGACCGGGACAAACACCCACAAAATACAACGCGAACTCAGGCTACCTAAATACGGTTCCCAATCCGAGACAACGAGAAACACCTGACTCCAATTGAGAATCGCCTCAGGCAGCCAAGCCTAACTAGACACACCCCTAATCATACAAAATCCCAATTAATACAAACCCCAATACGAAACACAACATATAAACCCATGTCACACCCTGGCCTACCCAAACATATACCAAAAACACAAAATACAATGACCAAGGCATGACACATTGGGGTTTTCTCTGGAAGAACATCGGGTCTTCCTCTTCAAGCACACCCCAAATGTGGCTAAAGTTGACATGATTGAAAGGTATAAAGCAATAGTCATATTTACGGCTGTGAAAATGAATTCAGAAGCAGGATTTAGCCTCATGCCAGATACGAAGAACTAGACGTTCAATTACATTTTCTGTATATGTTTCTTAATGTTGACAGTAATTTGTGGTCTCTGAAGGCAGCTGTGAACAGCTGTTGAACCAACTGGCTTTCTGTTTCCTTGTTCATCTAAGAGAAATGCAATTTAGGCTAGAGACAACTACTGTAGTCTGGGCTTCTCTCCTACTTGTTGTACTTAATAAAGTTTATGACAAGCGTGGCTATGTTTTGATTAGAGTGATATTCCTAGCTTTAGCAATAAGATGGGTAAAGCAAGCACACTGTCTGCTGAAAGAAAATACAATTGCTTCTTTAAAAAAATGTGTTGCACTGGCTGTACATCTAGCTGAATGCTCTTTAGGGACCAGTGTTTGAGAAGAGTTTTAGACCTTATGAGCCACCTTTGATCACCGGTTCTGTCTGTGTTTCAGATAATTGGACACTAATTACAAGCATCAAACACATTCTGCTCTCACTGCAACAGATCTGTTCCTCTTCAGGTCTCACTGTGTACAACATAGCTAGACTGTTTACTTCTGTTGTGGTAGGTTCATGTTGTCTTTTTCATTCAAATCATTAGACTATATAGGAATGTATCACACTATAATGTATGTATAAAACCAGCATCTTGAGCTCCATGTTTAATGGCATCAAGAGCCAGTGGTTCAAGGCTGTCATGCGTGTTGGGTGATGTGGTGTCATCACCATCAGCACATCAACTAGAGACACCTTAATGACAGCCTTCTCTCTCTTGTTCTCACATACACACACACACACACAGACACACACACACACACAGATCCCCCCCTCCAAACCCAACAGTAAAGTCACCTACGGAGCCCATCACACAGGGAAGCAGGTCTCTGAGAACAGCACAGACCCTGTCACACTTAACTGATCCATCAGGCAGGCTGAGCTGCCAGTGATAGCAGAGTGGGCCTCACCATCCTGGCTTCCTGCCCAGGAGGGTGTCACCGGAGGAGGGGACACTGCAGATGGGTCTAATGTCACTTAATGTGGAGGCATGAAGGCTCCTCTTAATTAGCCTGTGAGTCTGATTTCTCGGATGGAAACAAAGAGGGCACAATAGGAGGGCTCCTTAAAACACGTGGCGTTTGCTTTTCTCCTTGATTATAGGAGTTGCAGTGTGATGTAGGCCACCTAATGGGCACACTGTGGTCCCCAACGCTGGCTGACGTATGGCATCACACTCTGAGGATAGTCATCACTCGACTGGTTCCTCAGTTACCGTGTAGAATCACAAAAGACAGGTATAAATGATTGTTAGACTAGTGTTTAGCAGGGGCTAGACTGGGGAGGATTATTATCAAATCTAAATAAAGGATAGAATTGCTTGGGTCTTAATATTCTCTTGCTCTCACATAGAAATGTCAAATGTTGTCCTCTGATATTGACTGTACCTTTAGGACAGTGAGAGAGTACACTTATTAGTGAAATTAAGCAATAATCCCAGTGACTAATATTCCAGGTGGAGGGAATTTAGGCTTTGATTGAATGTGATTCTTTTCCAGGCTCTAGCTACCAGTAGCTGGTTTAAGTTCCTGAACTCAGAGATGATCAAATCCTAGAGCCTAGAGCCAGCCTCGATGATTGTAGGTCATGCCAGTCAACACGAGTCAACACTAGTCTCATCAGGCAAAAGTAATCCTGACAAGAGTGATGAGGCAGTGGATGCATGCTAAGACCATCCTGGTTGATTGACACATGACAGAGGAGAAAGGTTTCCCGGGTAAATGTAAAGTACTGTATATTATAGTGCTGGAATTCATTTGACATCTATGTGTCACCGTATTGTTTTATGTATCCATCCGATATACGATAGTATTGTCGAAGCATTGACTATCATTAAATGTTAAGACTGTTATATCATCAAATCTGTGTAATTATTCCTTACGTGATTAAACGAATCATGTAACTTTAATTAACTATGAAGTTGGGACGCCACAGGAATTTGTTTATAGAGTCTCTATTTCCTGAATTAACTCTTCAGATATTTTCATATCTTATCGATTACAGTCTTCTATTAATGTATTGTTACCTCCATCAGTCTCATTCCTGAATGTCGCAAACCCTTGGATATCTGCACGAACTCTAACATAAATCATGAATCAGCGATATAAACATTGGCTTAATTATTTATTTACTAACTAATCAATCACAGAATTACATGAACACACACACACAATTAGTTATACATTGGGTACTAACATGACACAATGAAAAGTCCCTAGTGGATGAAACCAATATGATGGCTTGGTAGACAAAGGAAAGGGGTGGGGTCAGCTCAAGAGTGGGAAAACTCAAGAGTTTTTAACTACACTCATGGAAATGCTAGTACTTTTAACATGAACACCTGCTCATTCGAAAATACATTGCAATTGACATATTAACGAGTGCATGCTTTTGTTGTCCCTCTGCAATCGCCGGTCCGTCTGCTAGATAGTTAGTCAACAGAAAGCCTCTGGTTTGTCCACCAGAGATCAGAGTCTGTCGAAGTTGTAGGTTGATATAATGGATACGTCACCGAGTACCAATCAGGAAATATTCTTTGATCGGATGCATTTACCAGACTAAAGTATTTAAACAGCTGCAGCCTGAGTCATTGATCTTTAGTTTGTAGATTTCTTCACCATTTCAGCGTGGGGATGATCTCCACGTTCTCTGGTTTTGTCCTATGTAGTTTAAACCACTTCACACACCAGCATCACCGGCATGTTTTGGTCTAATGTACATTTTGTCGGAAGTAGGTTTTATACTTTTAGTAGAAAAGGGGGCGTTCCATGACGCCGATGTAAATGTCTGTGCTCACGGGGTGTGGTCACTGACTAGTTAACTTTTTATATGAAAACCCATACTCTCATTTAGAAGGCTAACATCACATTTCATAATGTCAAAAGTATCCATATACTCAATAATTTATGTTATACAACATTCAGATGCAAACCCCATACTTGAGAAGTGTATACAAACAAAGAAACAGTAATGTGTGTCTCCTGTCCTTCATGAGGTCACCAAATGAAACAAACTCGACATGACTGTTCCTTAAGTGTCCACGGACCACACCAACTGCTTGGAATACAGAAACACTGTTCAATTATTCAACCTTTTGACGTTACCGTACTGCAAAGTCTTTTTCTGTGGTAACAAAGGGATTCTCAACCTTCATTTTGGCCGAGTGGGATAAAGAGTTTTAGGTATTTATGACCATCATAAACCTGTGGTGAGAGAGAGAGAGAGAGAGAGCTATGATCCTCAACCAAAAAGAGCATGTCGTGACAGTATTTTTGATGGATCTTTTGATATTTGGATTTCTTGCAGACTACAGGAAGCTGTACTTTGCAGGTCAGAACATGAATCTAAGCACCTCACTGGTTGTATTGCCCTTTCTTAGTGGTCCAGGATCTATGGTTCCTTCACTTGTTATCTATAGTTGTAACAGCCTATAGGGAAGTCATGTGAATTACAGAAACATTTCAGGTATTTACAGTTGAAGCACACCAGTCAAAACCAACACATATTTTCTAACAAACACACAATTATTTCTTCAGCATTCAAAGACAATGTCACTTTTTGTCCTTTTCATTATTTACACTAGTGAATAATTCCCAGAAGCACAACAGATGGGCTTGTTGAGCTGAAGTTAATGCGTCAGGCACAGTTGATGTGTGTCATCCTGGCTGCTGTGTTTTATCTGCCCTTGTCTCCTTCAGGAGGAACACACCATTAAGGGTCTCTTCTAATTGTCGGGTTGAGAACTCAGTCCGCACACAGAGCAGCTAGCTGAACTCTGATTAAACATGCTCTTTCTTTCTCTCACTCACGCTCATTCTCTCTCTCTCTCTCTCTCTCTCTCTGTTGCCCTCTCCATCTCTCACTCTCTCTGGATCAAAAAGCTATCCTTCATATTTCATAGATGAGAGTTGCAAGGAGATCATTGGTCATGACTTACCATTTTTTTTAGATCACACCAGTGCATTGCAACACAATAGAGCATTTATCTAGGAAAGACAAGATGAAAGATTAAAGGCTATTTTGTAAGCGTTTTTTAAAGACAGAAAATACCCACCACATGATTGTCTTATTCCTTCAAATATTAATGCAGTAAAGAGATCAATGGAATTTGACCAAAACAATGGAAACGCCACATACCCAAAGATTCAGAATCACCTCATTGCCACCCATCTCATTTAGTCTATATTTCGGCTATTGTTTATATGTGTATTTCACACATGGGACCAACACTTTACATGTTGCGTTTATATTTTTCTTCAGTGTATGTTCAAAAATATAATCGCAACATGTAAAGTGTTGGTTTCATGAGCTGAAATAAAAGATCCAAGACACGTTTCATACCCACAAAAAAGCTTATTTCTCTCAAATGATGTACGCACATTTGTTTACCTCACTGTTAGTGAGCATTTCTCCTTTGCCAAGTTAATCCATCCACCTGACAGGTGTGGCATATCAAGAAGCCTATTAAACAGCATGATCATTACACAGGTACACCTTGTGCTGGGGACAATAAAAGTCCACTCTAAAATGTGAAGTTTTGTCACACAACACAATGCCACAGATGTCTCAAGTTTTGAGCGAGTGTACAATTGGCATGCTGACTGCAGGAATGTCCACCAGAGCTGTTTCCAGAGAATTTAATGTTCATTCCTCGACCATAAGCCGCCTCAAACGTTGTTTTAGAGATTTTGACAGTACATCCAACTGGCCTCACAACCAGAGACCATGTGCTATCAGCTCATACAAAACAGTAGCATTTAGCAGAACTTTTTTTATAAACCAAACCAAGGACAACATCTAAATATTATGCAACGAAAACAGACAAATATATCCAAATCGGATTTTAGTAACCAAATTGTGCACCTATTAGAATACATAAATAATGATGGATTTAGCGAATATCCACTTTGTTAGATCAAATATTTTGAATGGTGTCCTTGCGCTTTCCCACTTTGATCTGCATCCCATTGACCTCTTTACTGAATAAATGCCCACTGTGTTCCATATGTGGACACCTATGAGCATGAGATGTTTATTCCTCCTGTTGTCATGATTATGGTTGGTTATGGTTCCGAATTCACGATGAAGCATGAAGCTAGACTTGTTTCTTGCTCTTAAAAAGTGAAAGTGAAATCATTCCTGTGATGTGACAGTAAGCTGAAGCTCCTTCGCTTCCCTGGTTCTCCTGCCAGGTTGGAGATTCAAACTTGTTCCTTTAGATCACATCTAACAAGCGGTTCAGTATCTCTCTCTCTACATTATCCAGAGTGACTTATAGTAGTGAGTGCATACATTTTCATCGTACTGGTCCCCTATGGCAATCGAACCCACAACCTTGAGAAAGAGAGAGAGAGAGAGATCTGCACTCTGGACAGTGGTGAGACAACTACAACAGGAGCAGGAGAAGAACAGAGCACTAGAGGAGAGGTTGAGGGGGATGGCGTGTGACAGAGAACAACCCACTAGAGAGGTGGCCACCCCCACAGAGAAGCCAGCAGAACAGCCCACCTCAGCACCCGACAAAAGTCTCGACACCACAGCAGAACAGTCCACACCAGACCCTGACCATAGAGTCAACATCACAGCAGAACAGACAAAAGAAAAACCCCATATCCAGCGGCTCTCACCCCCTCTGAGCACCCCCCCTGTCAGCCACTCTCATAGCCCTTCTGACAAACCCCCCACACCCACTGAGGACAAACACAAAACACAGATTGTACTTCTTATGGACTCAAATGGGAAATATATAGAAGAAAAAAAACAAATGACCTGAGAGCACAGCATGAAAGTGTGGCCACAGCACGGAAGGAAGTGATTGAAAAGGCTTCTTATACTTTCCCTAACGCACAAGTGGTTATCTCCACCCTGCTACCACGAAAAGACTTCCACCCTGCCACAATACAGCGGGTAAACGCAAGTATTCCCTGTGACTGTGCCTCAAAAACAATTTTTTTCCTGGCCCACCACTCCACCCTGGACAAGAACAGCCTCTATGACCAGGTCCACCTACAAGGCAGCAGTGTCCACCTTTGCCCAGACTCTAAAGGACATCGCTCTCAAACGTATCCCCAACACTTCACACACGAGCAACAGATCAATAGACACCCCACCCAGACCAGCGAGAAACCCTCCAAGACCTGCAGGACCTCCCCCCTGGACCTGCACATAGAGAACCCACGCCAAGAGGACTTACATCCAGACCACAGAACCCCCAAACACATCCACACCCTCACCCCAACCAATCAACACCCCCCCCACGTCAACCATGCCCACACCCCATTTAGTCCCCCTCAGATCAGACCTATGCCACTCCTGCCCACCCCATGCACCCCACCCCCGCAAAGAGGGCCTCAACATGGAAGTCACACACGCCCAGGTAGTGAGCGGGCAAACAGGCCCAACCCCCACTCTTACACTCGCCCAAGCCAATGGCATGTACCAGATGCTCAGCAGGCTCTGCTCACACTTACTGGCCTGAGGCCAAACCACACGACCAACAACATTGCACACTTTATGGAACACAAAGCCTTCACTCTATCATCCTGGAACATCCAAGGCCTGAGGTCATCTGCCTTTGGCCTAAAGAGTAAGAACCCAGACTTCACCAAAGAAATCGGTAATACAGACATTGTCATCCTGCAAGAAACCTGGTATAGAGGAGATGGACCCACTGGTTGCCCTCTAGGTTACAGAGAGCTGGTAGTCCCATCCACCAAAGGAAATGATCTTAACAGAGAAAAATGTGCAACTCTGTGCCATCTACGTATATCCCCCCACTAGAATCCCCATACTTTAATGAAGACAGCTTCTCCATCCTGGAGGGGGAAATCAATAATTTACAGGCCCAGGGACATGTACTAGTTGTCAGGATTTGGCCAGGGTTGTTCCGGTTTTTGGTCACTAGATGCCCCCATTGTGCCTCTTGACCTTTTGTTTTCCCTTGATCCCCATTATTATTTGCACCTGTGCCTCGTTTCCCCTGATTGTATTTAAACCCTTTGTTTTCCTCTGTTCTTTGCTCTGTGTTTGTATGTTAGCACCCAGCCCTAGTACTCTGTGAACTCTTGTTGATCCTACACAATCACGGCAAAAACACGACAGGACAGGGCGAAACGCAATCACAGCATGGTGAATACAATACAAGGAACCGACGGGACAGGAACGGATCACAAAGGAATAAATAGGGACTCTAATCAGGGGAAAGGATCGGGAACAGGTGTGGGAAGACTAAATGATGATTAGGGGAATAGGAACAGCTGGGAGCAGGAACGGAACGACAGAGAGAAGAGAGAGCGAGAGAGTGAGAGAGGGAGGGGGAGAGAGGGATAGAAGGAGGGAAAGAACCAAACAAGACCAGCAGAGGGAAACGAATAGCATGGGGAGCACAGGGACAAGACATGACAATAAATGACAAACATGACAGTACCCCCCACTCACCGAGCGCCTCCTGGCGCACTCGAGGAGGAATCCTGGCGGCAACGGAGGAAATCATCGATGAGCGAACGGTCCAGCACGTCCCGAGACGGAACCCAACTCCTCTCCTCAGGACCGTAACCCTCCCAATCCACTAGGTATTGGTGACCCCGTCCCCGAGAACGCATGTCCATAATCTTATGTACCTTGTAAATAGGTGCGCTCTCGACAAGGACGGGAGGGGGGAGGGAAGACGAACGGGGGTGCGAAGAAAGGGCTTAACACAGGAGACATGGAAGACAGGATGGACGCGACGAAGATGTCGCGGAAGAAGCAGTCGCACAGCGACAGGATTGACGACCTGGGAGACACGGAACGGACCAATGAACCGCGGAGTCAACTTACGAGAAGCTGTCGTAAGAGGAAGGTTGCGAGTGGAAAGCCACACTCTCTGGCCGCAACAATACCTTGGACTCTTAATCCTGCGTTTATTGGCGGCTCTCACCGTCTGTGCCCTGTAACGGCAAAGTGCAGACCTCACCCTCCTCCAGGTGCGCTCACAACGTTGGACAAACGCTTGAGCGGAGGGAACGCTGGACTCGGCAAGCTGGGATGAGAACAGAGGAGGCTGGTAACCCAGACTACTCTGAAACGGAGATAACCCGGTAGCAGACGAAGGAAGCGAATTGTGAGCGTATTCTGCCCAGGGGAGCTGTTCTGCCCAAGACGCAGGGTTTCTGAAAGAAAGGCTGCGTAGTATGCGACCAATCGTCTGATTGGCCCTCTCTGCTTGACCGTTAGACTGGGGATGAAACCCGGAAGAGAGACTGACGGACGCACCAATCAAACGACAGAACTCCCTCCAAAACTGTGACGTGAATTGCGGGCCTCTGTCTGAAACGGCGTCTAACGGGAGGCCATGAATTCTGAATACATTCTCAATAATGATTTGTGCCGTCTCCTTAGCGGAAGGAAGTTTAGCGAGGGGAATGAAATGTGCCGCCTTAGAGAACCTATCGACAACCGTCAGAATCACAGTCTTCCCCGCAGACAAAGGCAGACCGGTAATGAAGTCTAAGGCAATGTGAGACCATGGTCGAGAAGGAATGGGGAGCGGTCTGAGACGACCGGCAGGAGGAGAGTTACCCGACTTAGTCTGCGCGCAGTCCGAACAAGCAGCCACGAAACGGCGCGTGTCACGCTCCTGAGTCGGCCACCAAAAGCGCTGGCGAATAGACGCAAGAGTGCCTCGAACACCGGGATGACCAGCTAACTTGGCAGAGTGAGCCCACTGAAGAACAGCCAGACGAGTGGAAACAGGAACGAAAAGGAGGTTACTAGGACAAGCGCGCGGCGACGCAGTGTGCGTGAGTGCTTGCTTAACCTGTCTTTCAATTCCCCAGACTGTTAACCCGACAACACGCCCATAAGGAAGAATCCCCTCGGGATCAGTAGAAGCCACAGAAGAACTAAACAGACGGGATAAGGCATCAGGCTTGGTGTTCTTGCTACCCGGACGGTAAGAAATCACAAACTCGAAACGAGCGAAAAACAACGCCCAACGAGCTTGACGGGCATTAAGTCGTTTGGCAGAACGGATGTACTCAAGGTTCTTATGGTCTGTCCAAACGACAAAAGGAACGGTCGCCCTCCAACCACTGTCGCCATTCGCCTAGGGCTAAGCGGATGGCGAGCAGTTCACGGTTACCCACATCATAGTTGCGCTCAGATGGCGACAGGCGATGAGAAAAATAAGCGCAAGGATGAACCTTATCGTCAGACTGGAAGCGCTGGGATAGGATGGCTCCCACGCCTACCTCTGAAGCGCCAACCTCGACAATGAATTGTCTAGTGACGTCAGGAGTAACGAGGATAGGAGCGGACGTAAAACGTTCTTTTAGAAGATCAAAAGCTCCCTGGGCGGAACCGGACCACTTAAAACACGTCTTGACAGAAGTAAGAGCTGTGAGAGGGGCAGCAACTTGACCGAAATTACGAATGAAACGCCGATAGAAATTAGCGAAACCTAAAAAGCGCTGCAACTCGACACGTGACCTTGGAACGGGCCAATCACTGACAGCTTGGACCTTAGCGGAATCCATCTGAATGCCTTCAGCGGAAATAACGGAACCGAGAAAAGTAACGGAGGAGACATGAAAAGAGCACTTCTCAGCCTTTACGTAGAGACAATTCTCTAAAAGGCGCTGTAGAACACGTCGAACGTGCTGAACATGAATCTCGAGTGACGGAGAAAAATCAGGATATCGTCAAGATAGACAAAAACAAAAATGTTCAGCATGTCTCTCAGAACATCATTAACTAATGCCTGAAAAACAGCTGGCGCATTGGCGAGACCGAACGGCAGAACCCGGTACTCAAAATGCCCTAACGGAGTGTTAAACGCCGTTTTCCACTCGTCCCCTCTCTGATGCGCACGAGATGGTAAGCGTTACGAAGGTCCAACTTAGTAAAGCACCTGGCTCCCTGCAGAATCTCGAAGGCTGATGACATAAGGGGAAGCGGATAACGATTCTTAACCGTTATGTCATTCAGCCCTCGATAATCCACGCAGGGGCGCAGAGTACCGTCCTTCTTTTAACAAAAAGAACCCCGCCCCGGCCGGAGAAGAAGAAGGCACTATGGTACCGGCGCCAAGAGACACAGACAAATAATCCTCGAGAGCCTTACGTTCGGGAGCCGACAGAGAGTATAGTCTACCTCGAGGAGGAGTGGTCCCCGGAAGGAGATCAATACTACAATCATACGACCGGTGAGGAGGAAGGGAGTTGGCTCGGGACCGACTGAAGACCGTGCGCAGATCATGATATTCCTCCGGCACTCCTGTCAAATCGCCAGGTTCCTCCTGAGAAGTAGGGACAGAAGAAATGGGAGGGATGGCAGACATTAAACACTTCACATGACAAGAAACGTTCCAGGATAGGATAGAATTACTAGACCAATTAATAGAAGGATTATGACATACAAGCCAGGGATGACCCAAAACAACAGGTGTAAACGGTGAACGGAAAATCAAAAAAGAAATAGTCTCACTGTGGTTACCAGATACTGTGAGAGTTAAAGGTAGTGTCTCAAATTTGATACTGGGAAGATGACTACCATCTAAGGCAAACATGGGCGTAGGCCTGTCTAACGGTCTGAAAGGAATGTTATGTTTCCGAGCCCATGCTTCGTCCATGAAACAACCCTCAGCCCCAGAGTCAATCAAAGCACTGCATGTAGCACCCGAACCGGTCCAGCGTAGATGGACCGACATAGTAGTACAAGATCTAGATGAAGGGACCTGAGTAGTAGCGCTCACCAGTAGCCCTCCGCTTACTGATGGGCTCTGGCCTCTTACTGGACATGAATTAACAAAATGTCCAGCAACTCCGCAATAGAGGCACAGGCGGTTGGTGATCCTCCGTTCCCTCTCCTTATTCGAGATGCGAATCCCTCCCAGCTGCATGGGCTCAGTCTCAAAGCCAGAGGAGGGAGATGGTTGCGATGCGGAGCAGGGAAACACCGTTGATGCGAGCTCTCTTCCACGAGCCCGGTGACGAAGATCTACCCGTCGTTCTATGCGGATGGCGAGAGCAATCAAAGAGTCCACATCTGAAGGAACCTCCCGGGAGAGAATCTCATCCTTAACCACTGCGTGGAGTCCCTCCAGAAAACGAGCGAGCAGCGCCGGCTCGTTCCACTCACTAGAGGCAGCAAGAGTGCGAAACTCAATGGAATAATCCGTTATGGACCGTTCACCTTGGCATAAGGAAGCCAGGGCCCTAGAAGCCTCCCCACCAAAA
Organism: Oncorhynchus gorbuscha; assembly: GCF_021184085.1. Classification (NCBI taxonomy): domain Eukaryota; kingdom Metazoa; phylum Chordata; class Actinopteri; order Salmoniformes; family Salmonidae; genus Oncorhynchus; species Oncorhynchus gorbuscha. The sequence goes on from NC_060195.1 coordinate 24,113,769, forward strand.
ACTGAACGGTCAAAAACCCGAATCATCTCCTCTTTAAAGTTCTGGAATTTGTTAGAGCAATCAGCCCTTGCCTCCCAGATAGCTGTGCCCCATTCTCGAGCCCGGCCAGTAAGGAGTGAAATGACGTAAGCAACCCGAGCTCTCTCTCTAGAGTATGTGTGGGTTGGAGAGAGAACACAATCTCACACTGCGTGAGAAAGGAGCGGCACTCAGTGGGCTGCCCGGAGTAGCAAGGTGGGTTATTAACCCTGGGTTCTGGAGGCTCGGCAGGCCAGGGAGTAACAGGTGGCACGAGACGTAGACTCTGGAACTGTCCAGAGAGGTCGGAAACCTGAGCGGCCAGGTTCTCCACGGCATGGCGAGCAGCAGACAATTCCTGCTCGTGTCTGCCGAGCATGGCTCCTTGGATCTCGACGGCAGTGTAACGAGCGTCTGAAGTCGCTGGGTCCATTCCTTGGTCGGTTCCTTCTGTCATGCAGGTGAAAGAGGACCCAAAAGCGACTTAACAGAAACAGAGTTTATTAAAGTCCAAAACGGAATAACAGAAATCCTCTAGACTTGTAGAGGGGAAACAACTGGAGAAGCGGCCACAGACTGCAGGTCGCTTCGGGTAGGCGCAGGCCGTAGTCGACTGAGACACCTGCTCACACGCAGCATCTGATGAAGGCACAAAACACGACAGGACAGGGTGATACACAATCACGGCAAAAACACGACAGGACAGGGCGAAACGCAATCACAGCATGGTGAATACAATACAAGGAACCGACGGGACAGGAACGGATCACAAAGGAATAAATAGGGACTCTAATCAGGGGAAAGGATCGGGAACAGGTGTGGGAAGACTAAATGATGATT